>NC_056728.1:216511066-216513566 GCF_019279795.1 Protopterus annectens
GGTATTGTATCGAAGGCTTTCGCCAGATCGAGGTAGGCTGTATGGACTGCCTTTCCCTCATCAATGGCTTTGGTGACTGTTTCGAAAAAGTCAACCAAGTTTAAAAAGCATGATCTGCCTTTGACAAAGCCAAACTGGGTTGTATCCAAAGTCTGCAAATTCCCTATGTCTTTATTTATGAGATCCATTATGATCCTCTCCATGGCTTTGCAGATAAGGCTTGTCAACTAATGGGCCGGTAATTTCCAGGGTCAGTGGAGGCACCGCCTTTGTGAAGTGGGACCACAGTCACAGTGCGCCACTCCTGGCAGTATCCAGAGGTGAGACTATGATTAAACAGCTGTCCTAGCTGTGGGTTTAATTCCTCGTTGAGTTCGTGGAGCACACAGCCGGGGACACCATCAGGTCCCATGGATGCTGTGTTTTTTGCTTTGGAGAGAGCAGTTCTCACTTGGGCGTTAGAGATGTTTGGGGGGCTGCAATCGTTTGGTATAGATATCTCTCCTTTTGGGGGCGGGGAGAAGTTTGCACTGAACCTGTCAGCCAGTATGTTGGCAATGTCTGTAGGATCAGTAATCTTCACATCATTCTGAACTAGTTCTGAGCATATCTGGGAGTTTCCTCCCAGGTTTCTAACATAGCTAAAGAAGGCCTTATGATTGTCTTTTGAGTCTTTAGCTATTTTTCTCTCAAAATTTGCTTTGGATGATTTTATGAGAGCTCTTAGTTTTTACTTATAGTGATCAAAGGTGTCTTACCTTTAAGGATTTTGCTCTATCTTGTAGTAGCTTCCTCCTTTTGTTGTAGAGTTTGTTTATGGCTGGGGTCCACCAGACTGGACGCTTGCCTTTGGTACAAAGAGTCTTTGTTTTGCTTGGGATTGCCTTATCCATGCAGTCCTGCAGGTGCTGGTAGAAGGCATTTGTAAGTGATTCAGCGGCTTGAGTACTGTTTTCTGCCAGCTCGGGGCCTTAAAGGAGACCACACTAGTCTTTAGAAGTGTAAAGTCGGCTTTCGAGAAGTTCTTTACTGTGGTCTTTTTTATTTAAGGCGGGGGTGGGATGAGGACCTCCAGCAAGATTAGTTGTGATCTGATCTCACCAGTGAGGGGTATACTTCGGTGTTGAACATTATGCTCCCATGTTCGTGATGATGAGATCAAGTATGTTTTCTCCTCTTGTGGGATGGTGACTAGTTGTTCCATGGCGTTTGAGTTTATGAATTCCAGGAACTTTTGGGCTAGGGTGTTTGGGCTTGAGTAGTGTTCCCAGTCTATATTAGGGTAATTGAAGTCACCTAGTATGATGGTGTTTGGAGATACATTTATCCCCTCCAGTGTTTTCAGGAAAGCCATGTGAGGTTCCTGAGTTTGTGAGGGTGGCCTGTAACATGCTACAATTTGCAGAGCAGTCTTGCCTATGGTTAATTGCACCTGGATGGTCTCCGATGCATCATGCATTGCCACCAATCTTGAGGTGTGGGTGTCCTTTATGAATATGGATACCCCTCCTCCTTTCTTGGTATTGTCCGGATTTTGGGGCCAGAACGCATGATATGAGGTAAAACCTGATAGTGCTGGGGTGCTCTCAGGAGCCTTGAACCAGGTTTCTGTCACAGCACAGACATCGATGTTCTCCATACTGAGAAGGGCCTCGAGTGCGTGCATTTTGAGATTGAGACTTCTGGCATTGAGCAGCATTACCCTTAGTTTTTTTCCTTTTTTGTGTTCTAGGGTGGTAGGTTTAGAATTTGAGCCTTGCCTAAAAAGGCACTATGGGGTGGCAAGAGCCTTTGCCAATATCCGAATCCCAGGGTGACAGGTGCAAGCCGTCCCTCATGGCAGCGTGGCTTGTCCAGCATGTCATCCCAGGCAGACAACATTGATCCCCTTTGAATGACACCAGAGTTTAAGCCAATTGTTAAAGCTGATCATCTTATCTCTGTATTGTGGCATCATTCTTGGTGAAGGTAGGATACTGCTCAAGGTCAGGGTCATACCTGCCTGGGCTACATAATCAGAGGGCTCCTCAATGTCTCTTTTCATGTAGTCCAAGGAGGTACGCCTCAGGTCGCTTACACCAGCGTGGACAATGACTGAGTTGTATTTGTACCTGCTGTTGAGAGACCTGAGTGCTTGCGTTATGTGGCGGATTCTAGCGCCCGACAGGCAGCTTACTGTAACCCTCTCCTTACTCAGTCTGGTGAGCGGGACGCCAGTGTGTCTGACTATGGAGTCACCAATGACTAGTGTGTCTGGCATTGTGTTTGGCCTTAAGGGCTGTGACTGTTTGACACTCTGACTGTGAGGTCTATGTGTTGCAGGTGTTGTGTTCTGAGGTGGTAGTTGTTTGGGTGTCTGCTTTGGTGGCCTCTGCTGTTTTGGTAGATTTTTGATCAGAGCCTCCGAGTATGTCTTTGTGTGTTTATGTGTATGATTTGAGGTTGTGATGGTACTATGTGAGACTGGGTCTATAGTGTGTGTGGTAACCTTCTCCTCCTG
>NC_056728.1:216518566-216553566 GCF_019279795.1 Protopterus annectens
ACCATAATAAAAACAACCCTCAAAAATTCTGGAAAGGGATCTCTACTCTCCTCCACCCTAGCAAACCAGATACTCCTTCTCCAGATCCAAATGCTCCACTACTTGATTTAGCGACCCAATTTAATTCTTTCTTTATTGACTCTATTTCCAAATTGACCTCCTCATTCTCCAACACCTCCCTGCTATCCAATACTCCCTCACCCACCCCACTCTCTACTTCTATACCCTACTCCCCACCCACTAACTCCTCTACCCCTCTTCTACATAAACTCTATCCTCATCTACACCACCCCATAATTTCCCCCTCCTGGCTGCACCCTCTTCTCATTAAATCCCATACCTACATCTACTATAAAGAAACTACTTCAGAAATTGAAACCATGTACCAATGCTCCTGACAATATCCCTTCTTACTTTCTCAGTATAGCAGCTGAAACTCTTGCCTACCCTATTAGCATCTTAATTAACCGCTCCCTACAAGAATGTACAGTTCCCCAAATCTGGAAACAAGCCTTTATTATACCTCTACACAAAGGTGGCAACAATAACAACATTACTAATTTCCGTCCCATAGCCATCCTGTCCCCCATTTCAAAACTCCTAGAAAAATGTGTCCATCTTCAACTCCTTCCTCACCTCCTAGACAACCATCTTATAACTCCCACACAGCACGGTTTCAGACCTAACCACAGCACTATGACTGCCCTCCTCTCCTTCCTTGAAACTGTAAATAAAGCCCGTGACTCTGGACAAATTGTTTCCACCTTACTTCTTGACCTCTCCAAAGCCTTCGATACTATCTCACACAGCCTGCTCTTAACTAAACTCTCCAAACTTTACCTAACTTCCACCTCTTTGAACTGGTTCTCTAGTTATCTATCTAACAGAAACCAAGCTGTAAAATGGAAAAAAGCCACCTCCACTTTCCTTAGTACCCCTACAGGAGTTCCTCAAGGCTCCATACTCGGTCCTCTTCTCTTCAATATTTTTATTAACGACTTCCACAAATCAATCCCATACTCTAGCATCATCCAATATGCAGATGATTCAACTATCATCTGTTCTGCCTCTTCTATCACTACACTATAAAAACTTACTCAAGATGCCTTCTCTTCCACAGAGCAATGGATGCTAAGTAATCATCTAGCCCTCAATGCTAGCAAGACCAAACTAATGTTATTTACTCCTTCTAGAGTCACTCCTCCCGACCTGAATACATTCTTAATTACTAGTCAAAACAACTCACCTCTTGAAATAGTCTCAGGAGACCAAACTACTTGGGGTCCAAATCGACAACCAACTCAAATTTAATTCTCACCTGCAAATAAACATCAAAAAAACACATCAAAAACTTGGCATGCTTTATAGACAGAATGCCTACCTCACATCTGCCACTAAAATCACTCTCTCTACTTCCTTTCTTATCCCCTCCCTACTCTATGGTGCCCCACTACTAACTAATCTTCAGTCCTTGTTAAAAAAACAGCTTACCTCCTGCTATAATAAAATTGCAAAATTCTCCACCAGCCATAACTCCTCCACACACCACGGTTTATCCCTCCATAAACTAAAATGGCTAGAACTTCCCAACCAACTATCTTACACTCAACTAACCCTAGCCCATAAGCTTATTCAAAACCCCTTCCTCTGTCCCTCCCTTTCCTCTGCCTTTAAAATGCACCTACCTAACAGAGTTCTAAGGTCAAATAATCAAAATCTACTAGAAGTGCACAAACCTACTCATCCCCCAGGCAAAAGCCTTCTGTCCTTCAGCCTTGCTCGCCTCTGGAACTCCCTACCCCCACTCATCCGCACCACCACCAACCACTCGACCTTCAAAAAGTCTCTTTTTTTACATCTAGCATCACAGTGGGAATGCTCATGCTCCCACCCTACATAACTAACTCTACTCATAGTCCTCCAATATCTCATCCTACTTTATATAGCTACTATGTTTGTTCTCTAATCTGTATAATGTTTAACATTTGTTCGATTACTAGTATTTTTCTTCTCAATGTATTAACTGTTATGACTGCTACTGTATATTTGATAAGTTTTCACTTGTATCCTGTCTACATTGTATTAACTCTCTGTACCTACATTTTCTCTGTCAAATGTTGAATGTACATTTTCTTTGTGGAGCTTTTCTCCCCAGGACTCCATTGAAAACGGGTTCTTTATGGCCCAATGGACTATCCTGGTAAACCAACTGCAATAAATAAATAAATAAAAATAAATAAATATATATATATATATATATATATATATATATATATATATATATATATATATATAAAATGTAATAATTCTTCTATAATTTTATTTTTTTATTTATTTTACATTTGTTAACCGGGCTAGTCTGGCTGGATACATGTCCATTTTCAGCAGAGGCCCGAGGAGAAAAGCTCCACTATCATACTATAACTTTACAGTTTAAACAGATACAGGTAATAGAGATAACAGTCAATCAAACAGTAAAAGAAAATAACATAATGACAAAAGAAAAGTAAAGTAAAATTGAATATACAGTATTACTGGGCTTGTGTAGCTTGATACATGTATATTTTCTACACAGGGTTGAGGAGGAAAGCTCCACTATCATACTAGAGACTATACAAATTAACAAAGTCACAAAACAGAAAAGAAATCAAACTTTGTGATAAAGCAAGATACAAATGATATACAGAGTTAACTATGAGAGCAGGTAGTGTATCAGTTATCAGTCAGGATTCAAGCAAGGGCATAGCCAGTGTTTTTGTAAATGATTTCTAATCTGTTTTTTAAAAAGGTGACATGAGGCTAGGGAGGTCAGTCCAGTGGGAAGTTTATTCCAATAAGATCCGATAGTGTTTGCAAATAAGGAGTCACCTGCTTTATTATGAGATTTGATAGTAGTTACTAGGAGCTTGTTGGCTGAACGAAGTGAGGTGAGATTTTTATAAGGTGTGATAAGGTTGTTCAGTATGGGTGTGTTGGAGGGGTAATGTAGAATTTTAAAAGTGATGACTAATTGCTGTAGGAGTATTAGATTTGGAAGTTCTAGCCAGTTGAGTTTCTTTAGGTTGAGACAGTGATGTGTATGGAATGGAGAGCCAGTTGCAAATCTGGCAATGCTATGGTAGGCTAGATTAAGTTTCTGAAGGTTAGCTTTGGATATGTTAATAAAGGAGGGAGAGGCATACAGTAGTGTGGAGATGAGGTGAGTTTGGGCAAGAGATACTCGGGATGTGGCAGTAAGAAAGGGCTTAAGTCTGTAAAGGGCTCCTATCTTTTTATTTACTGTCTTGATAGTTAAATCAATATGATAGTCAAAGTTTAGCTGATTGTCTATGGTGACACCTAGCAGTTTTGTGGAAAAGTCAGGTTTGATGATAGTGCCATTGCAGGACACAATGGAAAAAGTGATCGGAGTGGATTTAAGGGTTGGTGTGAAGAGTAGAAGTTTGTTTTTTTTGGGATTTAGGAGGAGACAGATATGTTGAAACCATTTTTCTGCTGCTGTGAAAACCAATTGGGTAGAGGAATGTAGTTCTACTGGGGATGGAGCAGAGCAGATGAGCGTAGAATCATCAGCATACTGTATACATGTGGATGTAGGTAGGGAAGTGGGTAGGTTATTTATGAATATAGAGAAAAGTAGGGGACCTAAGATGGACCCTTGTGGGACGCCTATAGTAATTGGGAGTTGAGAAGATAGATGGCTGTCCCAAAGGACTGCTTGTTTTCGATTTGTCAAGTATGAATCAAACCACTGTAGTGCTGGTGAGTCAAGTGACAGGGCTTCTAAAGTGTGGAGGAGAAGTTGATGGTTGACCATATCAAATGCTTTTGAGAGGTCTAAGAATAGTGCAGAGGAGAACAGGTTGTTGTTGCGATTTTTGTTTATTATGTCTGTGAAGGAGAGAAGGGCAGTAGAAGTACTGTGATAGGGCCTAAATCCATGTTGTGAGTCTACAAGCAAGTTATTACTCAAGAGATGATGTAAGAGTTGATGGTGTATGCAGCGTTCCATTATTTTGGATAGTGGAGATAGAAGGGCAATAGGCCGAAAGTTTGAGAGTTCGTTGGAGTTACCTCCTTTGTGGAGGGGAATGATATGGGAGATTTTCCAACAGGAAGGGATTTTGGATTCAGTTATTGTTCTGTTGATTAAGATGGAGACTGGGTAGGCTAGTTCGGTTGCAGCTAGTTGAAGATATTCAGCTGATAGTTTGTCGGCAGAAGGGGTGCAAGGTTTGAGTTTAGATAGTAATTTACGTATATAGGTAGTGGAGACAGTATGAAACTTTAGTATGGGGGTGTTGTTTTGGGTAGGGGTTGTTTGGTGGGATAGGGGGGGAGTCATAGTGTTTGCCAGAGAGGCGACAGTTTGAGAGAAGAAGTCATTGAAAGTGTTGGCTATTATGTCGGGTTGGCTTTGGGCTAGGCTAGCTGGGGTAGGGGTTTTGGTATTCCCTGGATGAAGTAGTTTCTTTATTCCTGACCAAAATTGTTTGGGGTTTTTAATATAATATATATATATATATATATATATATATATATATATATATATATATATATAAATATATATATATATATATATATATATAAAATGTAATAATTCTTCTATAACAATAATAATATAATATAATATATATATATATATATATATATATATATATATATATATATATATATAAAATGTAATAATTCTTCATTCGGCTGCTCCCGTTAGGGTTCGCCACAGTGGATCATCTGTTTCAATTTCTTCCTGTCCTCTGCATCTTGCTCTGTCACACCAGCCACCTGCATATCTTCTCTCACCACCTCCATAAACCGTATCTTAGGCCTTCCTGTTTTCCTGTTACCTGGCAGCTTCATCTTTAACATCTTTTTCCCAATATACTCTGCATCCCTCCTCAGCACAAACCAATGTAATCTTGCCTCTCTGGCTTTGTCTCCAAACCTTCCAACCTGGGCTGACCCTCTAATATACTTATTCCTAATCATGTCCACCCTCATCACACCCAGTGCAAATCTTAATATCTTTATAGGTTCATAGGTTCATACTAGGCTATCTGCCCTAGGGCATTTGTAAGCCTAGCCAGAGTGTGTTTGGCTTTCGCCACCCATTTAAATAAATTTTACTACGCCCTTTTTGAGGTTTAGTTTACTGTGCACCTGTCTAACCGTGACACAGAAGTGATACCCGGGGTAAACCTACAATCTCCCATCCACTCATCAAGATTCCTCTTGAAGAGAGTCAGTGAGGGATTCTGCCTAACTTGGACTGGGATTTTATTCCAGAGTGAAGGGAGCCTCTGGGTTATGAATCTGTCCCTCCAGCATGTCCTATTTATTTCTGTGCTGAGGTTCAAGTCCCTCGAGAGCGTAGCTCGATGGGATTTGGATTTTCTGAGGTGCAGCATGTCCATTAATTCCGGGTTGGACATGGCTTTATACATCAGGCACAGATCGCCTCTAAGCAGGCGGTATGCAACCGAGTAGAGCTGGAGTTTCTTTAACCGGGCAGCATATGGCATCTGTTTGAGCCCTTTGATCTTCTTGGTGAGGTACTTTTTGGGTTTTTCCAGTTTCTGCAGGTGTCTGGTAAGGTACATCCCAAAAGGGGCATTGTACTCAATTATGGGCCTGATGAGGGATGAGTAAAGAGGCACAATGACCTCGCCTGATATAGATGTGAATCCCTTCATGATTAGCTGGGCTATATAGAATGTTTTTCTAACCACTTTGGCCACGTGGTTGTCAAATGAGAGATTGCTATCAACTTGGGTCCCCAGGTCCCTAATTACTTCTGCCGTACTTAATGGATCACCACCTATGTGGTAATTTGTGGGCACTTTGTTTTTGCCAGAGGGGATGACTATACACTTTTTGGCATTTAGCTTGAGGCCATGGCTCTGGCACCAGTTGTCTGTTTCTATGAGACCCTTTTGGAGGATGCTTGTGTCAGCTGGAGAGTTGATTATGGTGCCCAGTTTGCAGTCATCTGCGAACTTAGTCAGCCACAGTCCTTCCGTGTTGGCCTGTACCTCCGAGAAATATATACCGAACAAGAGAGATCCAAGGACTGAGCCTTGTGGGACGCCACTTGTATCTGGTTTGGAGTCTGACATGGCTCCAGCAATTCTAACCCTGTGGGTTCTGTCCTTGAGCCAGTTTGCAACCCATCTAGTGACATAGGGGTTTATATTTAAGCTGGATAGCTTATCTATGATGCCCGAGTGGGGTATTTTATCGAAGGCTTTTGTGAGGTCTAGGTAGGCTGTGTGGACCACCTTCCCCTCGTCAATGGCTTTGGTGACTGTTTCAAAGAAATTGACCAGGTTTAAGAGGCAGGATCTGCCCTTAACAAAGCCAAACTGGGTAAGATCCAGTGTCTGTAGGTCCCCAATATCTTTATTTATGAGTTCCATGATGATCCTTTCCATAGCTTTGCAGACCAAGCTAATCAGGCTTATGGGACGATAGTTTCTAGGATCCGTTGAGGCACCACCTTTGTGGAGAGGGACCACTGTTGCTGTACGCCACTCTTTGGGTACATATCCTGTAGTAAGGCTGAGATTGAACAGTAGCTTTATGTTTGGTTCAGCTCATCTTGGAGTTCATGTAGGACACAGCCCAGGACACCGTCTGGTCCCATTGATGCTGTGTTTTTTGTTTTGGAGAGGGCGGTTTTTACCTGAGCATCTGAGATGTCAGGGGGGCAGCACTCTGCTAGAATAGATATTTGCTCTTTTGGTGTGTGTGGGGGGGAGGAGTTTGCGCTGAACCTGTCGGCCAGGATGTTGGCAATGTCTGTGGGTTCAGTGTATTTTTTGTCATTTTGGACTAATTCTGAGCATATCTGGGAATTCCCACCCAGGTTCCTAACATAACTGAAGAAAGCTTTGTGATTATCTTTAGTGTCCTGTGCAATTTTTCTCTTGAAGCTGGCCTTAGATGATTTTATGAGTGCCCATAGTTCTTTGCTAATACTGATCAGAGATGCCTTTCCTTTTTGGGATTTTGCTCTATTGTGTAGTAACTTCCTTCTTCTATTGTATAGTTTGTTTATGGCTGGGGTCCACCAGACAGGACACCTGCCTTTGGGGGATTGAGTCTTAGTTTTATTTGGGATTGTATGATCCATGCATTCCTAAAGGTGTTCATAGAATGCGTTTATAAAGGATTCTGTGGTCTGGGCCATATTTACCACAGGCCCGGGGGCTTTGAAGGATTCCACCTCGGTTTTGAGTAGTGTGAAGTTTGCTTTAGAGAAGTTTTTCACTGTGGTTTTCTGGGCAGTGGGTGGGGTCGGGATGTGGATATCCAGTGAGATTAGTTTATGGTCTGATCTTACCAGTGAGGGACACACTTCTGGTCTGGAGCATAGAGTCCCCATGTTGGTGATGATCAGGTCCAGTATGTTTTCCCCTCTTGTGGGAGTGGTCACAAGTTGTTCCATAGCATTTGAGTTTATAAATTCTAGGAACCTTTGGGCTAGGGTGTTGTAGCTAGAGTAATGCTCCCAGTCTATGTTTGGGTAGTTGAAGTCGCCCAATATAATGGTGTTTGGAGAGACCTTCATATTTTCCGGTGTTCTCAGGAAGGCCAAGTGGGGTTCCTGGGTTTGGGAGGGTGGTCTGTAGCAAGCTATAAACTGGAAGACAGTTTTACCCACTGTTAGTTGCACATGGATAGTCTCCGATGCTTCGTGCTGTGCCACCAACCTGGAGATGTGGGTATCTTTGATGAATATTGATACTCCCCCTCCTTTTGTGGTTCGGTCCAAGTTTTGGGGCCAAAAAGCATGGTATGAGGTATAACCTGGTAGTGCTGGGGTGCTCTCGGGAGCCTTGAACCAGGTTTCTGTTACTGCACAGATATCGATGTTCTCCATGCTAAGGAGAGTTTCGAGTGTGTACATCTTGAGGTTTAGACTTCTGGTGTTGAGTAGCATTACTCTTAGTTTCTTATTCCTTGTGATACCTATGGAGGTGGGTTGTCTTTTGAGCCTTTGCCTAAAAAAGGCACTATGGGGGTGGCAAGAGCCTTTGCCAATATCCAAAAGCCCAGGGGTGACAGGTGCAAGCTGTCCCTAGTGAAGCAGCATGGCTTGTCGAGCATGTCATCCCAGGCTGACAGGCATTGGATCCCCTTTGAATGACACCAATGCTTAAGCCAATTGTTGAAATTGATCATCTTGTCTTCATATTGTGGCATCATTCTTGGCGAGGGTAAGATGCTACTCAAGGTCAGGGTCATACCGGCTTGGGCTACATGCTCAGAGAGCTCCTCTATGACTCTTTTCATGTAGTCCAGGGAGGTACGTCTCAGGTCATTCACACCAGCATGGACAATGACTAAGTCATATTTGTACTTGCCTTGGAGTGACCTGAGTGCTTGTTTTATGTGGCGGATCCTAGCACCTGACAGGCAGCTCACCGTGACCTTCTCCTTGTTCAGCCTGGTGAGCGGGACGTCAGTGTGCCTGACGATAGAATCACCTATTACAAGTGTATCAGATGTGTTGTTTAGCCTTAAGGGTTGTGACTGTTCAGCACACTGGCTTTGTGAACTATGTGTTGCACGTGTTTTGTTTTGTGGTAGCGTTTGCTTGGGTGTCTGCTTTGGAGGTTTCTGCTGCTTAGGCAGATTTTTATTTAGAGCCTCTGAGTATGTTTTTGTGTGTTTATGTGTTTGGTTTGCTGTCTTGGTAGGTCTATGTGAGACTGGAATTGTAGTGAGTGTGGATACCTTCTCCTCCTGACTGGTTACGCCAGTACTGAGTTGAGAGAGCTGAGCCTCCACTTTGGCTATATGGTTGCATCTCTCACATATGTTGGAACTTGTTGGGAGGAGGAGAGGGTTGTCTGTGTACATGAGGCAGTTGTAACATTGCCTCAAGATTCTCAGATTCACCAGCTGGACTGAAGAGGATACTGCCAACTGACCTTTGGACATGCTAGAATAGTACAGGGAACTCTTTTAAAATTGAAAAAAAGGGCCAATGGGGAGTAAGGTACTCAAGGGGAGTTTGTGAGGGTGTAGTGCTTTTAATTTTTTAGTGTTGACTTATATAATTGCTTTAGTAAGCAAGTGCCGGACTTTAGAGTAGGAATAGGGTGTTTATTATGAGAACTAGAGCGGTTCTAAGGGAAAAAGTGAAGAGCAGACTTTGTGGAGCCGAGAATGATTTAAACCCAATTAAGCGGCGCTGCACTATGCACAAAATTGTGCAAAGCCACGCTAAAGCGGGTTTTATACAAAGGGACTTGAAAGAGCTAGAAATTGGCCCAAAACGGCCAATAGACTACCAGATTCTTGTGCTGGGAACACTCCTCCAGGGATTGATAGGCTGCTCTAATCTCCCCATTCCCACTGGTGAACAAAGAAACCTCCTTCTATCCAAGAAAGGAAATGGGCAACACAGGAACTTTCCAAAAGTCCAGAATACAGCAAAGCCTGTATTTGGACTACTGTAGGTCTGGAAAGGCAGGAAACAAGGATAATTTTTTTGTTTTTTTTTCTTTTTTTGCAAAAAAACAGCAGGAAAATGCAATAAATATGTAACACAGGCTAGCGCACTTGAGTGTGTAGCCTCAACAGGTAAATGCAACAAACAGGACAAACTTTAAAAGTGCAGGTGCAAAAACAACTTTAAACAGTTTAAAACAGTTAAAGAAGCAGAAATACTTGCTATTTAGCTAGATCGGACAGTCGCCCAGGTAGTAGCAGCAAAAAAACATTTTTATCAGGTAAGCAGTCACTCTTTTAGCCTCTCTGCTGCTAGCACCACTCTACAGGACCATGAGGAGCTTGGCTGAGTAGTAACAAGTGCAGAAACCGCGCCAAAGTGGGTTTTATACAGGGAGACTTGAAAGAGCTAGAAACTGGCCCAAAACGGCCAATAGACTACCAGATTCTTGTGCTGGGAACACTCCTCCAGGGATAGATAGGCTGCTCTAAGCTCCCCACTCCCACTGGTGAACAAAGAAGCCTCCTTCTATCCAAGAAAGGAAATGGGCAACACAGGAACCTTCCAAAAGTCCAGAATACAGCAAAGCCTGTATTTGGACTACTCTAGGTCAGGAAAGGCGGGAAACAAGGATAATTTTTTTTTTTTGCAAATAAACAGCAGGAAAATGCAATAAATATGTAACACAGGCTAGTGCACTTGAGTGTGTAGCCTCAACAGGTAAATGCAACAAACAGGACAAACTTTAAAAGTGCAGGTGCAAAAACAAGTTTAAACAGTTTAAAACAGTTAAAGAGGCAGAAATACTTGCTATTTAGCTAGATCGGACAGTCGCCCAGGTAGTAGCAGGAAAAAAAAAAACACTTTTATCAGGTAAGCAGTCGCTCTTTTAGCCTCTCTACTGCTAGCACCACTCTGCAGGACCACGAGGAGCTTGGCTGAGTAGTAACAAGCGCAAAAACCACGCCAAAGTGGGTTTTATACAGGGGGACTTGAAAGAGCTAGAAATTGGCCCAAAACGGCCAACAGACTATCAGATTCTTGCGCTGGGAATACTCCTCCAGGGATAGATAGGCTGCTCTAAGCTCCCCACTCTCACTGGTGAACTCTGCCATGTCCAGCTCTGACACCTGCCTTTTTGTCAATGCCACTGTCTCCAACCCATATAACATAGCTGGTCTCACTACCCTTTTGTAGACCTTCCCTTTCACTCTTACTGGTACTCGTCTGTCACAAATCACTCCTGACACTCTTCTCCACCCACTCCATCCTGCCTATACTCTCTTCAACTCTCTTCCACATTCACCATTACTCTGAACTGTTGATCCCAAGTATTTAAAAGACATTTCAGTATATATACATGTGTGTGTGTGTGTGTATATATATATATATATATATATATATGTATGTGTGTGTGTGTACATCTACACAACCATTTATGTGTACTTGTGCATATACAACCACACACATATATGTACATGTAGACACACTCACACGCATGCATATATATATATATATATATATATATATATATATATATGTAATATTTCTCTTTCTGTACGGACACAGAGAAGTAAAAAATGTTACCATTATGACTGTGCTTACTCTGGACAGCAGCTAAGATAAACTTAGTCTCTCCACCAGACTATTAAAAAAATCGCTTCCGCACTTTGACACCCACAACATGGCACACCGTTTGGATGCAGGACGACAAACGTCACTTTTTTCACTGCCTGTTTGTTTGCTCTCTAAAACGGAAGTAGGGGCGTGCTGATTTTTCAGTGGAATTGCAGCTGCCAAAATGGCGACTAAAATAGCCAAGACTCACGAAGGTAATAATATGCGTAGTTTGAATAGAGAGTTGTTATTCTAACTACTCATGATTGAATGTAGTTTGCGTTCCGTTTTTCTTTCGTTCTGTTGTTTTTTTTTGTGATAGTCCTATACGCAGCGGCTTTGCTTTTTAATGGCGTCTGCTCAGTGCTGGGTTTAAAGTCAGCATTAAGATGCTGATGTTTATTGACCAAATTCTAATCGATGTAATTGTCTGTTATTTAATTTGTCCATTTTACGTTTGATTTGTAGTAGAATAAACGAAATTCTAAGTGTTTTCGTGGCGAAGGAAGTGATTTGTTGCTTGTTTAGTGTCTTGAGTTTTTTTTTTTTACTTGACCTCATGTATAACAGCTGTAACTTAGTTAACCTGTAGAAAACAATCAGCTCAGCTCCTCTTGTAATCGTATTGCAAGTTTAAGTAGAAACGTGCATGCAGTCGTAAAATTGCTTAAGTAAAAGACATGTTGACCATCATACTGATGAACACCTGTAATGTATTTTTTTTATTGTTAAAAGGTTGGAGCTACAGACAGTAGATCGTTAAATGAAGTTACTTTATTCTAGTGATTTACTAGAGTTGTACGCCAAGCGTTTGTGTATGTATGGGGTTTAAACCTTAACCTAATCTTACTATAGTATGTATTTCTGGCTGAGAAATCGGTAGGTGGCGCACTGTAAACTTTTTTTTTTCACCTCGAGCTGGATGTGTGTAAAATAAAGGGGAGGGGGGTGCTTAAGTTTAGTACAGTTGCAGTTTATTGCTGTTTAGATGTGGTGTTTTGTGTATGCAAGGGATAATTGCCCAACTCCGTGTGTTTTTTTTTTTTTTTTTTTTATCAAAGGTAAAACAGCTGTCCTCTATTAACTGGCACTTCCAAAAACTTCTCCCCATAGATGATATGCTGAACATGAATTCAGCATAACTTCTCTGAATGTTCTAAATATCCTTGCTGGAAGGTAGAGACTAAAACAAATACAATTTGGCTATCCACAAAGAGTTAGGATGCTAATGTGGAATAGAAAAAAACACTGGCAAAAATATATCATCACAATATCTTAAACTTAGTCCTTCGCAGTTCTGAAAAGCAAATTAATGAAAACAGAAAACATGTATATTATAATAATTTTCAGAATAATAAACAACCCTAAAATATTCTGGACAGGTGTTAAATCTTTTATCACAAACATAAATTCAACCCTACTCTCTATTTCAATAACTCCTCGCTTGACACTGCAATTGTTTCATAGGTGTAGTCCCTCTAACCAATGATTCCCAAACGTCTAATCTAACCCTACCCGACGTCCACTTTCACCTTCAATCCTGAGATCACATCTTGTATAAAACTACTCTTAAACTCAAATTGTGCTTTGCTTTATCTGATGACCTTCAGGTGAATACCTTAAAATAGCAGATAGCATTGCCTATCCTGTCTCAGTCCTTATAAGTAGGTCATTTGGGGAATTGTGTTCTCTCTCTGGAAAGAGTCGCACATTGTCCTTCTGCACAAAGGAGGACATTCAGTAGGTGTTGGTAACTTTAAATGTATGCAATCTTACCTTTCCTTTCCAAAATACTTGAAACGTATTCAAAACAATTGCCGAACTGTTTCTTGCAGGAAGAGCTTCTTTCCCTCACACAGTAGGCTTCCGTCCTTCCCATGGTACTAACACTGCACTTGTAACCGATACTGTCGGTAAAGCTGGAGGTAACAGCAAAGTAGTCCGTCTATTTCTAGACTTGTTTAAAGCCTTTAACACATGTCTTCGCAGAAAATTTCTACTTCAGATGCCCTCATTAAGTCTCTCTCAGCTCGTCCTTCTGTGGCTCAGCAGCTACATATCCAATAGGTATCAGTCAGAAAAATGGCACTGCACTCTCTCGCTCCTTATCTCTGTCACCACCGGTGTACCACCTTGGTTCCCTCCCCTTTAATGTTATCATCAACACCTTCCACACAACATGCCTCCTTAATATAGTATATAGATGACTCCACAATTATTTGCACATCTGACAATGTTGCATGCCTCCAGAAAATTACTTGGAAAGCTTTAACAGCAACTGAAACATAGCTTCATAACTCGCAACACATGCTCAACCTCAAAAATAATTACTTTTCCCCAAATCCCTTTCCCATTAAAATTCTCTGTTGATAATGCAACCATTGCAGTCACTTCACAAAGCAGATTATTAGTGGTTATCTTAAATTCGACCTGCATATACAAAATTGCATAAGGAAAACTCCTCAAAAACTAAGGATGCTTTATAGAGCCCAAAACACCCAAACTTATTTACGGTGCTGCCATCCTTACTAACCTTCAGGCATCACAAAAATCAAAACTTTAACAATGATATAACAAAATTGCTAAATTCACAGCAAATACCCCTTTCAGGACCCACCGTTGTTTAGCACTAGAAGGTTAGAACTACATCAACTAAAATGTACACAACTTCTTTGCACCTATTAAAATTATTCAGCATCCATCTTCTCCAGTACTAAACATTTTACAAAACTATGTTCTTAGTCTATTATGATCTGTTGACCAAAAACTCCTGTCTGTCTGCAAACCTGTTAAAAATGTTGGACATTGTACACGGACCATGTTGCTAAGGCTTGGAACTCCTTATCTCTTTCCATCAGTTCAACATCCTCCCTCTTGGCCTTAAATCATTCTGAAAGATTTCCTAGCCAAAAGTTCTCTCTTCTTGCTCATTACGAAAATAAACTATATACCTAAATGTCGGCAAATTCTTTTTCAAATGTTACATCTTCTTACTTTGCCTTCTTCACTCACTTCATTACTTCTGTCAGTTGCTTTCCCCTAGCTTTCTTTCTAAATATGCCAGAAGCCTGTTTTTCTCTCGCTTCATATTGCAGTTCCAGTTTGTATTATACTAATTTACCTTAAATTTCTCGGTAAAATGGTTAAAATTTTCTATTAAATCATTGTTGTATAACTTGTATATATTCTTAACCAGTGTTTTTGTGTTGTCTAATTTGATTTAATTTTTTAAACTTTTTTGTGTTATTTCAAGAACAATAATTTTACATGGTTTAAAATGTTTTGTAGTACTTCGGAGCTTTTCTC
The DNA here is from genome assembly GCF_019279795.1 of Protopterus annectens. Classification (NCBI taxonomy): domain Eukaryota; kingdom Metazoa; phylum Chordata; order Ceratodontiformes; family Protopteridae; genus Protopterus; species Protopterus annectens. Next base: position 216,532,950 of record NC_056728.1, read on the forward strand.
CTGGGTATCCACTGAAAATGTGCTCCTACCTGGTTGGACTTTTCCAGTAATCCAGATGTCAATAAGTATGTATGTATTTGTTTGTCTTTGTTTACTGGGAAAGTCCGACTGGGTTGTTCCCGTTTTCAGAGGTGGCCTGGGGAGAAAAGCTCCATTTGCTTACATTTATTTATTTATTATTTAACATTTGTAGACGGGGAAAGTCCGACTAGGTTCCACAGATCCTGTTTTCAGCGGAGGCCCGGGGAGAAATGCTCCAGCTTACATTGCATTATACTAAGTCACTATAAGAACATGCAAATAGGCAAATCAAAGTAATAGAGACTGTTGCTGTTAAGCTATTTTCATTTACTAAGTGGTAAACATCATCAGACAATTACACAATGCATCAGTCATTATTTAAATACTAAAAAAGGCACCAAAAACAATGATGTCACATAATTCATCTAATTGCACTGAATAATTTTTTTTTAATAAAAAGTATATAACTTAAATACATATTACTTGTATAATCACAACTATTAAACCTGAACAAACTACAGACCTATATACTAATAAAATATTAAAATATTTCATCATCTATTTAATGCTTTTAATATAGTGCTAACATTGTACATGTCCTTCAATCCTGGCCAAGCATAAGAAATTAAATTTGATTGCCAACGTCTGCTCTATCCAACTTAAGTTGCCAAGGCCCACCTCTTTCAAGCATTTTTACCTGTTGTAATACTGAGAACTTAAATTCATGATCCATGCATTCATGCACATTCCTAGCAAGTGCATTATTAACTTTTTGTTTCCTTATTGCATATGTATGCTCATATATCCTTTCTTTAAGCATACGAGTTGTTCTAGCTCCATGATAAGCCGGGCATTGTTGGCATAAGGTTATGTACACCAGGCCTTTCGAATTACAGTTATATTTCCCGTTAATAGTGTACTTTTTGCCTTTTATTATAATAGAATGGGCTTCCTGAATGTACCTGCAATAATTGCACCTACCACACTTTACTCATCCTGCTTTGTTGTGTTCTAACTGTGTTACTTCACTTATTCCTTTCCAGCAATACTTTTAAACTAGTTCCTTTTCTTGCTATCATTTTAAAACTTTGCTCCAGTTTACCCCTTATTTGCACATCTTCCTGTATTACCATCCAGTTCTTTAACATAGTCATCTTGATCTCTTGAAAATATGTCATATGGTGTTATAAACAGTACCATGGTGCCCACAGCTTTTTCTTTTTCTTACGCAGGTAGTTGTTCCCCATTGTACTCTAACATTGGTAAAAACATTACCATTAACCCTCTTATTTTTAACTTCTTTATACAATTAATTCAACATGTCAATAGGATAGCCTCTTTTTGAAAACATACCTATCAAGTTGTTACATTCAGTCTCAAAATCCTGATCTACAGTTACCATCTTAGCTGCCCTTACAAATTGTCCCTTAATCACCTCCTTTTTTACCAATTGTGTGGGCACTGGTAAAATGTAGAAATTAATTTGATTGTCTGTTTTCTATAAATTTTGGCTATTTATCTTTTATTTTGTTGGTCCTTGATTAAATTGACATCCAAATAGTTGATTCCACTTTCCCCAATCTCATGTGTGAATTGCAAATATGTTGTTGTATTGTTAATGTACTCCATAAACTTACTTAAGCCACCATGGTCTCTTTGCCACAAAATAAAAATATCCAAATATCGTAGGTATACCTGGATGTACTGAGCAAAGGGGCTGTGGAAAATGTGTTGCTCTTCCCAGACTGCCATAACAATGTTAGCAAAAATAGTACCGCATGGTGAACCCATGGCTACTCCAACTTGTTGCAAGAAATATGTGTTCTTGTACTGAATGAAATTGTTCTTTAATATCATTTCAGACATCACTATATAAATTATTCTTCATTTGTACTACCCCTTGTTTTTGCAAAAATACACTGATGGTTTCTAAGCCTTCTTGATGAGGTATACATGTAAAAACAAATCCCTTATATTAATTTTAAGAAATAAACTATCATTTGAATATTCTTTTTTTATTCATAATATCTAAAAAAATGCCACAAGTCCTTGCAAATCTGGGAACAACCTGTAACATTTTTTCATTTTGTTGTCAAGGTACTTGGCTGCTGCATAGGTGATGAAATTACTCCATCCACTATGGGCCACATGGGTGGACTTTCTACACTTTTATGCACTTTTGGTGTTCCAAAAATGGTAGGAGTTACCGGAGAAATGTTGTTCAAATAGTTATAATCATCCAAAGTTGTTCTATTCTCAAGAAACATATCATTAAGCAGGACATACATTTTCTTATAGGCTATATTAACTTCATTCCTACTTACTTCCTGGTATGTGGCTTGCGCTATTATTTCAAACATTCTTTTGTCATAATCAAATACATCCATAACCACTAACCCCCCTCCCTTATCCGGTTTCATAATCCTTAAGAACTGTTGCATTAAAAATATTAAATTATTTCTTTCTTCATTCGTTAAATTGTCCTTAAATGCCTCACTTTTTACTAAAAGTATGTCTAATCTCACATATCTTTTCATATAGTAATAATGTGGGGTGCACTGGGGGGGTTAAATGTACTACTCCCTCAAAATAAGCCGTCATCCAGTACATTATTTGACCCGAATAGTATTTTTAGATTTAATTTTCTCAAAAACAACTTTAAATCAATTAAAATATCAGCTAAACTAGGACGTTTTATTTGAATGAAAGTAAGGCCTTTACTAAGTAACATCAACCATATCTTCATCAATAACAGTTCTGGAAAAGTTATAAACTTTGAAATCTTTTGTACTGTTATGAATAACTATTGGCTTAGCATTGGTAGCATGATTATCACCATACTGTGTTTTTCTCGTATACTCTAAATTATCATCAGCATCATCAATCAATTGTAACCTCTCCCCCTCCCTTTCCCCCAATATTGGAATCCCCCTCTCCTCTGATTGCATCTGGAAGGTGTGTAAAAATCCTGATTATATTGCCTATTTCCATTATTGTTATAATTACTATGTTTTTTTAGTCTTTCTGATCTCCTTAGGCCTGTCTCCGCAGAGTCAAACTGTTCCCCTTCTTGTAATGGAATTAAACCATTGTTAGCACTTGTCTCATACTGTGCACATCCCTGTTGTTCGTTAGTATTTGTACTAATATTAGTGGCTTCTTGAGAGTTCTGCAGCGTTCTAACCTTAGGGGGCTTTGCATAAGCTATTCCTTTTTCATACTGTTCCTTATCCCTTATTATACCATGACCCCCCCATTATTATTCCAAAACGTGCACGCTGATTGGCCAGCGTGCCCGTTGTAAATCGAGTTATACTAATGGAAAAAGGTCCGGTCGCCCAGACTTTTTTCCATTAGTATAACTCGGTTTTTAAAACACTGTTTCGCTATGTTAAATGGGTTTAACATAGCGAGACAGTTTAAAATAAGCAACGGAGATCTCCGTTGCTTATTTTAAAGCTGTCTCATATGTTAAACCCATTTAACATAGCGGACAGTGTTTTAAAAAAAAGCAACGGAGAAAGCAAGATCTCCGTTGCTTTTTTTTAGTGTTTCGCTATGTTAAATGAGTTTAACATAGCGAGATAGTTTTAAAATAAGCAACGGACATCTCCATTGCTTATTTTAAAGCTGTCTCGCTATGTTAAACCCATTTAACATAGCGAAACACTAAAAAAAAAAAGCAACTGAGGTCTTGCTTTCTCCGTTGCTTTTGCCCACAGCTCTGATGTACTGTGCAGGCGCGCAGTACATCAGAAGTGCCGCGGATGCCAGACATCTGCGGAAGGGCAGTAAACAGGCATTATACTATGCCATTATTTAAGAAAAGTAATGGTTTCTTTTTTTAAATAATGTCATGGTATAATAGCAATAACCCACTTCTGGGTGTGGGTAATGCTGTATTTACCCACGGTTGGCTTTGTTTGGTCCCTCGGGACCAAACCACGCCAACTGTGGGTAAATCCAGCATTACCCACACCCAGGCGTGGGTTATTGCTATAATAACTTACTATGTTTTTTACTTTTAATTCCATTAACTGTTTTTCTATACTTTCATAAATCCTCTGATGTTCATATTTATACCATTCATTACTGATTTCAGTCTGCAGTTGTTTCCAAAACATTACATTCCACCAATAGTACTTCAACTTCTTTTGTATTATAGTTAATCAACATTTCCAAAAGCTAACATCGTTATGGCAGTCTGGGAAGAGCAACATATTTTCCACAGCCCCTTTGCTCAGTACATCCACGTATACCTACGATATTTGGATTATGTTTTTACTTTTTGGCAAGGAGACCGTGGTGGCTTAATTAAGTTTATGGAGTACATTAACAATACAACAACATATTTGCAATTCACACATGAGATTTGGGAAAGTGGAATCAACTATTTGGATGTCAATTTAATCAAGGACCAACAAAATAAAAGATAAATAGATAAAATATATAGAAAACAGACTTATTCAAATTCATTTCTACATTTTACCCGTGCCCACACAATTGGTAACAAGAAGGTGGTGGTTAAGGGACAATTTGTAAGGGCAGCTAAGATGGTAACTATAGATCAGAATTTTGAGATTGAATGTAACAATTTGATAGGATAGCCTTGTTTTGAAAACATATCTATTGACATATTGAATGAATTGTATAAAGAAGTTAAAAATAAGAGGGTTACTGGTAATTTTTTACCAGTGTTGGGGTGTAATGGGGAACAACTACCTGCTTATGAAAAAGAAAAGGCTGTGGGCACCATGGTACCGTTTATAACACCATATGACATATATTTTCAAGAGATCAAGATGATTATGTTAAAGAACTGGATGGTAATACAGGAAGATGTGCAAATAAGGGGTAAACTGGAGCAAGGTTTTAAAATGATAGCAAGAAAAGGAACAAGTTTAAAAGTATTGCTGGAAAGGAATAAGTCAGAACACAGCAAGGCAGGATGAGTAAGTGTGGTAGGTGCAATTATTGCAGGTACATTTAGGAAGGTCATTCTGTTATAATAAAAGGCAAAAAGTACACTATTAAAGGGAAATATAATTGTAATTCTAAAGGCCTGGTGTACATAGCCTTATGCCAGCAATGTCTGGCTTACGTAGGTAGAACAACTTGTATGCTTAAAGAAATGATATATCGGCATACATATGCAATAAGGAAGCAAAATGCTAATAATGCACTTGCTAGGCATGTGCATGACTGCATGGATCATGAATTTAAGTTTTCAGTATTACAACAGGTAAAAATGCCTGAAAGAGGTGGGCCTTGGAAACTTGTGTTGGATAGAGCAGAAATTGGCAATTGAATTTATTTTCTTATGCTTGGCCATTTAGTAAATGAAAAACGCTTGACAGCAAGTCGTGTCATTCTCTATTTCTTTGATCTGCCTATTTGTATGTTCTTATATTGGTTCATAGGTAGGTACTAGGCTATCGGCCCTAGGGCCCATACAAGCCTAGCCAAAAAATGTACCCTGGCTTTCGCCACCCAAGAAAATTATTTTCCTATGCCCCTGTCGAGCAGAGCCACAGAAGTGATCCCCGGGGTGAATTTCCCATTTCCCATCCAATCATCAAGATTTTTCTTGAAGAGTGCTAATGAGGAGCTCTGTTTGACATAGATAGGTAGTCTGTTCCAGAGTATGGGAAGTCTCTGTGACAGGAATCTATCCCTCCATAGGTTCATAGGTTTATACTAGGCTATCTGCCCTAAGGCATTTATAAGCCTAGTCCAAAGTTTTGTGGCTTACGCCACCCCTTATATGAAAAAATACTGTGCCCATTAGTTTGTTGTGCCTCTGTCCAGCAGTGACACAGAGATGATTCCCGGGGTAAACCTGCGATCTCCCATCCACAGGTCAAGATTTCTCTTGAACAGAGCCAGCGAGGTGCTCTGCCTCACATGGACCGGGATTTTATTCCACAGCATAGGGAGTCTCTGAGTGATAAATCTATCCCTCCAGCATGTCCTATTTATATCCGTGCTAAGGTTTAAGTCGCTTGCTCTAGTGGTTTTGGTGGATTTGGATTTTTGAGGTGGAGCATGTCCATTAATTCGGGTTGGACATGGCCTTGTATGTCAGGCACATGTCACCTCTGAGCAGACGGTATGTGACTGAATAGAGCTGGAGTTTCTTCAATCTGGCAGCATATGACAGATTTTGGAGTCCCTTTATCCTTTTGGTGAGGAACTTTTGGGGTCTCTCCAATTGCTGCAGATGTCGGGTGAGATGCATCCCGAATGGGGCATTGTACTCTATCATTGGTCTGATAAGTGAAGAGTACAGGGGAACAATGACCTCACTAGATCTGGATGTGAATCCCTTCATGATCAGGTGGGTAATGTAGAAGGTCTTTCTAACCACTTTAGCAACGTGAGTGTCAAAAGAAAGGCCACTGTCAACCTGGGTCCCCAGGTCCCTGATAACCTCTTTTGTGCTTAGTGGATTGCCGCCTATATGGTAGCTTGGGGTTACCTTGTTTTTCCCGAAGGGTATGACTATACATTTTTTGGCGTTTAACTTCAGGCCATGGCTCTGGCACCAGCTATCTGTTTCCGTGAGTCCCCTCTGAAGGATATCTGTGTCCGATGCACTTTCCACTATGGCGCCCAGTTTGCAGTTGTCTGCAAACTTTGTCAGCCAAAGTCCTACCATGTTGGCCTGTACTTCTGAGAAGTAGATGCCGAACAATAGGGGGCGAAGGACCGAGCCCTGTGGGACACCACTTGTGACCGGCTTGGAGTCTGACATAGCGCCAGCAACTCTAACCCTGTGGGTTCTGTCCTTAAGCCAGTTTGCAACCCATCTTGTGACATATGGGTTTACATTTAAGCTGGTAAGTTTTTCTAGAATACCCGAGTGGGGTATTGTGTCGAAAGCCTTTGCAAGGTCAAGGTAGGCTGTATGGACTGACTTTCCCTCATCAATGGCCTTGGTGACTGTTTCGAAGAAGTCGACCAAGTTCAAAAGGCATGATCTGCCCTTGACGAAGCCAAACTGGGTCGGGTCCAATGTCTGCAAGTCCCCTATATCTTTGTTTATGAGCGCCATTATGATCCTCTCCATAGCTTTGCACACTAGACTTGTTAAGCTTATGGGGCGGTAATTACCAGGGTCTGTAGAGGCACCGCCTTTGTGGAGTGGGACCACAGTTGCCGTACGCCACTCCTTGGGTACGTATCCTGTGGTAAGGCTGAGATTAAACAGCTGCCTTATGTGCAGGTTTAATTCCTCATTTAGCTCGTGTAGCACACAGCTGGGGACACTATCCGGTCCCATTGATGCTGTGTTTCTAGCTTTAGAGAGAGCAGATTTCACCTGCGCATTTGAGATGTCTGGGAAGGCTACACTCCGCTGGGATAGTTATCTCTCCTTTAGGGGGGGGAGAGCATGTTCTGTTTATTGTGGTGACGAGGTTAAGGTCCCTAGAGCGTGTAGGTCGGAGGGATTGTGATTTCTTTAAGTGGAGCATGTCCAACAGCTCTGGGTTTGACATAGCTTTGTATGTTAGGCAGAGATCGCCCCTGAGTAGGCGATATGTGATGGAGTAAAGCTGTAGTTTTTTGAGACTGTCTGCATAGGGCATCTGTTTGAGGCCAGTAATCCTCTTTGTGAGGTATTTCTGTGGTCTTTCCAGTTGTTGTAGATTGTGAGGTACATACCAAAAGGGGCGTTGTACTCTATAATGGGTCTAATGAGTGATGAGTAGAGGGGAACAATGACATTTTTTTTCTGGATGAGAATCCTTTTGTGATGAGATGAGCCACGTAGAAGGATTTCCTGACCACTGTGGCGATGTGATTATCAAAGGAGAGACTACTGTCCACCTGTGTCCCAAGGTCTCATCACATTTTCGGCATTAAGTAGACTACTAGCTATGTGGTAGTTCATGGGTACAGAGTTTTTACTAAAGGGGATGATAATACACTTTTTGGCATTGAGCTTCAGGCCATGGCTTTGACACCAGAAATCTGTGTCAGTGAGGCCCTTTTGTAGTTTGGCCACATCGTTAGGAGTTTCGATTATGGCTCCTAGTTTGCAGTCATCTGCAAACTTTGTTAGCCAAAGACCTTCTGTGTTGGCCTGCACTTCAGAGAAGTAGATACCAAACCGGAGAGGACCCAGGACTGAACCCTGTGGTACTCCACTTGTCACTGGTCTGATGTCGGATTTGGAATCCGCTACTTTCACAGTGTGGGTTCTGTCCATGAGCCAGTTGGCAACCCATCTTATGACATAGGGATTTATACCTAGTTTAATGAGCTTATCTATAATTCCAGAGTGGGGATGGTGTCGAAAGCCTTGGCGAGATCTAGATAAGCGGTGTGAACCATTTTACCATCATCTATGGCTTTGGTGACTGCTTCAAAGAAGTCAGTCAGTTTTAGGAGACCTGAACTGCCTTTTACAAATCCAAGCTGAGTAGGGTCCAGAGTTTGGAGATTGCCAATGTCTTTGTTTATGAGTTCCATGATGATACATTCCATGGCCTTGCAGACCAGGCTCGTCAGGCTAATGGGACGGTAGTTCCCGGGGTCCGTCGTGGCTCCCCCTTTGTGGAGTGGGATAACTGTCGCAGTGCGCCATTCAGTGGGTACAAAGCCTGAGGTGAGGCTATGATTGAACATGGTACTTGGGTAGGGTGCCAGTTCATTCTGTAGTTCATGTAGAACGCAGCCTGGGATATTGTCGGGTCCCATGGATGCTGTGTTCTTGGCTTTGGAGAGTGTGTTTTTTACCTGTGCAGCTGTGATTATAGGAACTTTGCATTCTTCCGGTATAGAGATGGGCTCTCTAGGGGGTGAAAGGGGGGTAAAGTTAGCACTGAACCTATCTGCTAGGATGTTGGCAATATCAGTTGGTTCTGTATATTTAGTGCCATTATGCTGTAACTCAGAGCAGATCTGAGTGTTCCCATTTAGATTCTTGACCTAGCTATAGAATGCTTTGTGGTTGTCTTTAGAGTCAGTGGCAATTTTGTTGTCATAACTAGCTTTGGAGGATTTTATGAGGGATCTCAACTTCTTACTGAGGTTGACCAGGGAGTTCCTCCAGTCATGGGATTTTACTCTTTTTTTGCAACAGTTTCTTTCTTCTGTTGTAGTTTGTTTATGGCTGAGTACCACCAGATTGGCTTCCTTTTTTTGGAGGATAACATATTGGTTCTATTAGGGATAGCATGATCCATGCACTCGTGTAAGTGCTTATAAAGTGTATTTGTGTAGGATTCGGCAGTCATACCTCTATTGTCCGTCTGCATGGGTGCCATGAAGTTTGCCACTTCTTTCTTAAGAAGTGTGAAGTTGGCTTTTGAGAAGTTTTTTACGATGGTTTCCCTAATTGGGGGTGGGATGTGGATGTCTAGGCTGATTAGCTTGTGGTCGGATCTGATCAACGAGGAATTGACCTCTGGTGTGGAACACCGGTTTCCCATGTTGGTAATGACCAGGTCTAAGATATTGCTGCCCCTGGTGGGGGTGTGAATAAGTTGATCAAAGGCATTGGAATTTAAGAATTCTAGAAAACGTTGAGCAAAAGAGTTGGTACATGAGTAGTTTTCCCAGTTAATGGTGGGGTAGTTGAAATCGCCCATTATTAGGGTGTTGGGTTGTACCCTAACACTTTCCAGTGTATCAAGAAATGAGGAGTGTGAATCCTGGGGCATGGTGGGGGGTCTGTAGCAAGCTACAATTTGGATTGCGGTCTTGCCCAGAGTTAGTTGCACTTGGATAATCTGGGATGCATTATGCTGTGCAACTAGCCTGGAGGTGTGGATATACTTAATGAATATGGACACGCCTCCAGTGCTGCTTTCTGGGTTAGATGGCCGAAAGGTGTGGTATGAATTGAAGCCTGGTAATGCAGGGGTGCTCTCTGGAGCTTTGAACCAGGTCTCTGTCACTGCACAGATGTCAGTGTTCTCCATTTTAAGGAGTGCCTCGAGTGAGTGCATTTTGAGGTTTAGACTTGTAGCATTACCCTCAGATTTTGCTTGCTTGTACCGGTTACGGTGGTGAATTTGTCATTTGAACCTTGCCTAAAAAAGGCACTATAGGGGTGGCAAGAGTCTTAGCCAGTATCTGGAATCCTAAGGGCGACAGGTGCAGGCCATCTCTGCAAAGCATCGTGGACTGTCGATCATGTCATCCCAGGCAGACAAATACTGGATCCCCTTAGAATGACACCAGAAGCTTAGCCAATTGTTGAAGTCAATCATTTTGTCCTTGTACTGTGGTATCATTCTGGGTGATGGCAGGATGCTACTTAGGGTTAGGGTCATACCTGCCTGGGATACAAGATCGGAGGCCTCCTCCATGTCTCTTTTCATGTAGTCCAGGGAGGTTCGTCTCAGGTCATTCACACCAACATGGACAATGACAGTGTCATATTTGTACTTATTGTGGAGTGACCTGAGTGCATGCGTTATGTGGCGGATCCTGGCACCTGACAGGCAGCTGACAGTAACTTTCTCCTTGTTTAGTCTAGTGAGTGGAACATCAGTGTGCCTGACTATAGAGTCACCTATGACTAGAGTGTTGGGTACGTTGTTGTGCCTTATGGGCTGTGATTGAGTGGCACACTGAGTTTGTGGGCTATGTGTCATTTGGGTTGTGTTGGGGGGTGGAGTTTGCTTGCGTTTATGCTTTGGATGTCCCTGATGCTTGGGCAGGTTTTTATTGATAGCCTCTGCGAATGTAGGTGTGTGTCTTGAGTTTCTATGTGTGTGTTTTGGTGGTGTGGGTTTTGAGGGACTCTGTGATGAGTGTGGTGTGGTGCAAGTGTTTACCCTCTCCTCTTGACTGTCTAGTCCAGTCTTGGGTGAAGAGAGCTTTGCTTGCATTTTGGCTATATAAGTGCGTCTCTCACAGGTTGTAGTGTTGGGTAGTAGGAGGAGAGGGTTGTCTGTGTACATGAGGCAATTGCTGCATTGCCCCAAGATGCCCGGATTCATCAGGTAGACAGGTGTGTGTTGTTGTTATACTAAGTCAATCAATTAAGTTGTATTGCAGAGTATATGTTCTCTAACGTGGTGCTCATACTTCTTACTTGTAACCCCTCACCTTTAATGGGTGAAATATTCTTGCTTTGCGCCCATCACTTTTTTTTTTGAAGATTGTTAAAGGTTGTCATTTACTGCATTGCCTTGTGTAACTGTGCAGATGTATCGGGTAACTGAGTTTCACCAGTACTTTGTAAACGTAATGTGTTCACTTCATCCCCATTGTTTTATTCTTGTGAGCTAATATGTTTCTCTTTATTGTGCAGTTTTTATTTGTTTGTTAGAGGTTGTAGTGGAAAATGGTAAAAGGATTAGCTCAGTTAATTTACTAATGTGCAGACTGATGTCTTTTGTTAAATGTTGCACACCTTTTGTGTACGCTGTGAGGAGTGCATGATTACCTGTGCTCTTGTAGCAGCATCATTTTTATTTATATTCTTATGGTGTGAACTGTTTGGCTGGGACACTTTTCAAAATGTTATCAGCACTATTAATTTAAGAAATTGACAGAGTAGGAGGTTGTGAATTAACACGCATATTCTGAAGTGAAGGACGCTTGACTCTAATTCAGTTGGAGATGCATTTCTGTAACATGCTTATTTGTGCATATGCATACACTGCAGAAGTAACAATTGCTGAAGTCTGTAGATGGTTGGTTTCACCACAGTGCATTTGGTGTTTTTGTGTTTGCTGACTTCCATGCACATTTTGCCATTTTATATGAAGTACGACACTTTAACTCTGGTGTTTGTGTATTTAAGAACTTGGTGCAAGGAAAGGGGAAAGTTAAATGTAACATTTAATTTATCCTGGGTTTTGGTGATGGGAGTTATTTATGGAGTTTAGGGTGTCCCGTTAGTATTTTCATTATCTTTAAAATATGGTTGCACATATTAGCACTTTGGTACGCTTTCATCTTGCATCCTTGTATAAAGAAAGGAATAAATGAATGTAAAGAGTATTGGATCTTGTGTATTTTTTATTAGCGCTTCATTTTGTTGCTGTCATCTCTTTGCTTGATTAGGTGTAAGGAGGTTCAACTTTTTTTTTTTTGTTTTTTTCTCCAACTTTCCTGGTTGATTTACATCTTCTGCCTTTCGTCATTTGAACAGTTCTGTTCCAAATGTGTTGGTTTCTTGGGCTTTTGTTTACTTTAAGATACACCATGTTAGTTTGCTCAGGTGTGTCGTGCTGACTTTGCTGAAATTACGATGGGGTTGTTAGTTAAGCTTGATGGTTGAGCAATCCAACAAGGGGGCTTCCACCTCCTGCATCTCCTGATATCCACAAAGTTAATCTGCTTTGTAGTGTTATGGTGTGTGGGAAAGGGGCAGAGTTAAACCCCCCAATGAACTTGCACTGTCCTTTTAATTCCTTATCAGGGGGTATTGGGGCATTAAATGCAAGTAAATGTGTATTTTCTAAAATGTTAGACTGTAGAGCATGAAAAAAAAACTTGTCCTGCGAATATCTCCAAAACCCTTTTAATTGTTTTGTATTTTACTTACATTTTATGTGGAATTATAAATACTTCACTTATAAACTTTTAGGAGAGTAACTTCCAGTGCAGTGGTGACTTTTTTTTTTTTTTTTTTTTAAAGGTCTTACATTTTGTGTGTCGGGGGAGAGCTTGCCGGAAGTTGGTAATGATTCATATTCCCACTTAGGTTCATAGGTTCATACTAGGCTATCTGCCCTAGGGCATTTATAAGCCTAGCCAGAGTGTGTTTGGCTTTAGCCACCCATTTTAAATTAATTTTGCTATGCCCTTTTTCGAGGTTAGTATACTGTGCCTCTGTCTAACAGTGACACAGAAGTTATTAGGATTCGGTAATTTCTGTTACACTCTTTTTAAACATGATAAAATGAGTGTTTCTAACTCCCCTTTGGGACTGAGCCCCAAGACTAGGGATAACCATCTTTACGTCATGACATGTCAACTTTAGAAATAAGTTCATAAGTCTGTTATCCATATCTGTATCATACTTAATGTCTGAGAAGTTCATCCCCTTTGTGTTTTTTTTTTTTTTTTTTTGCAAAGCACTAACATTTTTTCTGAGCTGTTAACTTTTTATACACAGTAATATACCTGGATGGATATCTACTAGATAGTATTAAACACGTGTGTTTTTATATTTGTGGTGTTATGGTTTGATTATGGTTAGGTAGCTGTGTGTTTTTTTTTCTTGGTTAGTTCTTGCCACAGACCTGATGAAGGTTTTACTGCATTAGTTAGCTGAGAGTGATTTTATTTAAGTCTTTTTATGTATATGCTATGCTTTTCTTAATCCCTGATCTTGGAATGTGGGTTGCAGATAAGTAGTGTTTTCCTTAAACTAAGATTTAGTTTGATCTAATCAGTAGTAGTGGGTGGGTACTTGTTCTAAAATGCACTTTTACTGCCCTGTTTATATGGTTTGCCATGAGTAGGCTGGTTTAAAATTTAAACAATAGATATATTTTCCACACCTACTTATAAGTATATAAAAGCTGATATGTATAACATTGTTAAAATATTTCTGATTTTTTGATACTGATGATCTCTTTTCTGTGATGAATAAAGGCTTGTTTTAAAACTTTGCCTGGGTTTCGTGGATTTTGGAAATTACTGTGACTGAACTCCTCAACAAAGTTTTAAGACCACTAGTTTCTCTGTTTGAAAATTCTTGATGCAGAGTTGGTTAAGATCGGGAGTCTTACTACTATATATTTTAGGAAAAAGTTTATACACTTTTATAACTATGCAAGGATGCACCTCTTGTAAAGAAAATTATAACTTATTTCAGCAGTTAGGTTGCATACTAGTATATATATGAATGTGATAAGAGATATTAATTGCAATTTAAGGGGAAAGAAAAAGAAGTTATGCACTTAACATAACTTTCCATGTGAGTTGTTCATCTCGCCTTCATTCTTTACTGATGGGTTCGGAGCCGATCCCTCTGCTCCGATACGGCCAGTTGCAAAGTTCGATTTCTTCCCGAGGTCTTCAAATAGCTCGAGGCCAAGTCCCTGTCCCATGATGCATCTGTGAATTACCTCAGATCTTGTTTGCTGCGTATACCAATACCATATGTCATTCTTTCACTCCCAGAGAAAGGAATAGAAGGATTGAGTAACCAGGATGGAACCAGCATCTTATGGTCATCTATCAGCCCAGGAGGGAGGTGTGTAAGAATGACAGAGATTAACAACTCGCATGAAATGTTATGATAAGTATATCACTTCTTTGTATGAAGTTGTTCAATCTTGCCGTTCATTCTTTACTGATGGGTAGCGTCCCAAGCACCGTCAATCTCAGATGGCTCACGGGAGTGTATTTCTCAGGACCGTGGATCCAGAGGAGGCCCTGTCCCTAGAGGCCTTGTCAATTTTGTAATGAGTGATAAAGGTATGAGGTTTTGACCAAGTGGCTGCTGCACAAATGTTATCAATGGGAAGTCTGGCAGATGATGTAGAAACTGCTCTGGTTGAGTGAGCTTTAATCTTGTGTTGCAAAGGCGTATTGGCAGCTGAATAGGCAAAGGTGATGCAATCAGATAACGATTTAGACAGAGTTGTTTTAACCACTTGTCTCCCCTTCCTGGAGTCTGAAAATGAAACAAAAAGCTGGTCTGATTTCCTGAAATATTTTGTTCTATCCAAATAAAATCTGAGCTGTCTGTGAACATCAGGTTTGTGCAACATATACTCAGTTGTTAGAATGGTTGGGGAAGAAGACTGGCAAATCAGTAACTTGGTTGAGATTGGTTTCAGTGCAAACTTTGGGCAAGAATGAGGTATTTGTTCTAAGTGATACTCTGTCAGCATGGAATATCAAATAGGGAGGCTTGATGGATAAAGCCTGAAGCTCTGACACTCTGGGCAGAAGTAATAGCTACCAGAAACATGGTTTTCCAAGACAAAAATTTGTGATCACAAGATGAAGCTGGTTCAGAAAGGGGTAGAATTATGTGGGAAAGCATAAAATTTAGATTCCATGGAGAATAAGGAGATTTCACAGGTGGTCTAATATGAAAAGTCCCTTTGAGAAAGGCTTTGGATAACTTGAGACATGATATTCAATCCTTCAAATCCAAGATGAAAATTAGAAATAGCCAATTGAACCCAAACTGTTGCTGCTGCAGCTCCTTTGTTAAAGATCATAATCAAGAACTCTTAAGATGGAGACCATAGGCCCATTTTTCCATTTGCTAAGGTATAGTTTCCTAGTAGAAGATTTATGAGAAGACAAAGGATCTGTTTTGTCTCATTGGAAAGGTTATGGAACCTGGCTATGATGGGAACTGGAGCAGCCAAGCTGTGAGCTTCAGGGACTGCAGAGAGGGATGAAGATTCCCCCAAGGGGTATGTCAGAAGGTCTGGAACTGGGTCCAGAATCCAAGGATCCTCCAAAAGATGAAGTCGAAGGAAGGGGAACCAAATCTGACGAGGCCAATGAGGGGCTATTAGAATGATGGTCCTTCCCAGAGTTTTTGCTTTCTGTAGAACCTTTGGTATCAACGGGATTGGTGGAAAAGCATAGAGGAGACCCAGAGGCCAATCGTGTACGACTGCGTCCCTTGGGGCTTCTCCCAGAGGGGGATTGGGTCAAATTAGCTTCTGCATTTAATGTTGATGTGAGTGACAAAAAGGTCACAGCAAGTCTGGCCCCCACCTGCGGAATATCCTGTCCGCTATTTCTTTCTTGAGGGACCACTCGTGGGGCAACAAGATTGCCCTGCTCAGTTTGTCTGCTATCACGTTGGATCTCCCCGGGATGTGCATTGCCAACAGAAAGCACTGGGTGAAACAGCCCACTGCCAAGCTCTGAGAGCCTCGTGACTGAGGGTAAGACTTGGTTCCTCCTTGTTTGTTCAGATACCAGACCACCAACATGTCTGTCTGAATCACAATTGTACCCAGAGGAAGAGAGAGTCCTGAAAGTACTGCAGTGCCAAAAGTACTGCTGTCTTCTCCAGGACATTGATATGCAGGTGTGTCTCTTGATCGGTCCATGTGCCTTGGGTAGTCTTTCCTTGTAAATGCCCCCCACCCTATCAGGAAAGTGTCCGTGGTCACTGTGGCCACTGGAGGGGGTAGCACAAATGGGTGTCATATCGTGACACGAAGTGAGGTCAACCACCACTGAAGGTCCTTTTTGCAAGAATTTGTGATCATTATAGTACGAGTCATGGTGTGCTCTTGGTAAGACCATTGAGTGAACAGCAGCCATTGTAGTATCCGCATGTGCATACGAGCTAGTGGTATGGTTACAGTTGCTGCTGCCATCATGCGTAATACTTTCAGGACTTCCGATCCTGGTGCTTTGTCTTTTCATATGAGAATGCTGTCATGTTGACGAAGGAGACCCCCTTTTTTTTTTCTATTGGAAGTCTTAGTGTGGTGGTGTTCAACTCTGCCCCGATAAAAATGATATGCTGCAATGGCAACAAGGCAGATTTTTCTGCATTGATTGTAATGCCCAGAGTGGACTCCCTGGCCTGAATGAGTTGATGCCTGGTGGTGAAAGACCTGGAGTCTTAGACGCCTCTGGTGAGCCTTGACCACTGCCATGCATTTGGTGAACACTCTGGGGGGGGGCTGTAGTGAGACCAAAGGGCAGGGCTCAAAACTGTTAATAATTAGCTCCCAGCCGGAAGCGCAGGTGATCCCTGGGTGATCTGGCAATTTATGTGGTAGTTCTGTGAAGGAACACAAGCGCATTCAGGAATGTCTCCTAAGTGCAACTCCTGTACCTGCTGACCTACTCGTTCCATCAGCTGCATAAGATATGAGATGCATAGATGAGTTGACAATAGAATTTAGGGTAGCAAGCTGGGCAGCAACTTTGTCAGAAGCTCCTACAGCTACTGTACCCTGAAGATTATCTACCAACTCCTTAAAGAGATCTCTCTGCAACCTAGTAAAATGGGTTAAATAGTTCAGCGAACGGAGAGCAAAGGTAGCTGAACTAAACATGCGCTTCCCGTATCTATCCATAATCCTAGAGTCTCTGTTAGGAGGATGGATAGACGAAGTCTCAGATATTTCCTTTTTGGTGGCTGCCGCCACCACCATGGCATCAACTGAAGCACCTTTTGTCAAAAATGATTTGTCAAGGGCGTCAGAAATGAATTTATTAGGCCTCCTAGGGACAGGCTCCATGGTATCCGGAGACTCCCACACCCTTCGTGAGACCAGCTGAATCAGCCCATCGAAGGGTGGAGTCACCCAGGAGGTGGAGGGCTGAGGCCCAAAAGCCTTCAGAACTGACTCCTCCTCAGTAGGGGTTTTGGACTGCCAGTCACCCCTCTGCCTAAGGATCTCAAGTATCTCAGTGAAGGAGATATCCTCAGAGGGGGACCCTTCTGACTCGTGTAAGTCAGTATCCGATGTTAGAGACTCCAGTGAGGAGTCTAGGTGTTTTCTGTTACACAATCTCTTCCTGGGAACCTCATCGGTGGAAGCTTTTGGTGAGGTCTCGGAAGAGCAGGGGCCACACAGTGGGACTTCCTGAGGCTCTGGGTCTCTGTGCTTGGTGGGGACGGAGGACGTGCGATACAGAAGCAGACATAGGCACTGTAGGGGAGGAGGAAGGCAGACCTGAGGTCAAACATGTCCTAGGAGACATGACTCTCTCCTCATGGCATCAAAAGCACATCTGCTCCGATGCGAGGGAGCCGACTGATCCGAAGAAACCGTTAGCACCTGGACAGTGGTCTGTGAGCCCAAGATAGGAGCCAAACTCATCTGAGCCAAGGCTCCAAGAGGCAAAGTCGGAACAGAGAAGTTGATCCAACTGTTCTCCTCGGACCTGACCAGAGTGTGTTGGCTCCTAGAGTCCTCTGGGCACTGAGGATGTCAGAGTACACAGAGCCGAAGACACTGGAGCAGGCGTCTGCTCAGAGGGTTCCACTAACATCAGGTCTGCCTCCTACGGCTCTGAAGGCCCAGCATGGCTCGAAGGAGGAATAGTTAGTCGGTGCAATGGTCTTTGGCTCCCAAGTTATGTGCGTCCAAACCGATACTATTTTGGTTAATGCCGGTGCCGATAACAGCTTCTGTACCACACGATCCACATCCAGAAATTGACAAGCTGATCAAGAGGATCGTACCAAAGGTGGTACCGACTGGAGAATTGGACTCTTCAGCACTTCGGACACTGGTTCCAAGACTGGGGACCGGCTCCGAAAGGTAAAGACTGTGTGTTCTGAAGTCAGTGGGGCCTAAGTCGAATACTTCTTTGATTTCTTGGAGTCCGATGTCTTGGAAGACTTTCCTGAAATGAAGGCTTCAACAAGCCTCTATCGATTTAGTTTCCTCTTCCTTTCATGACAAATGGCACAATTGTCTTGCAAATGCAGAGCCCCTAGACAGTCAACACAATTAACGTGGCTGTCTGTAATAGACATTTTCTGGCCACACTTTGGGCACTTTTTGAAGCCAGACTTTGGGTGCTTATCTTGGTCAGCCATAATAATGTTAGAAAAAAATTACTGTTACCACAAAAAACTATAACCGTAATTTTTCACAGAAGCCTGGAATAATTGCAGACTAAATCACATACACACAGTACAAGTATAAATGTGATACCACACAAGCAGACTATGCAGAAAGAGCTGCTAAGAAACAGCAGAAAGACCTGCTAAGAAACGACAACCTATCTCAATTAACTTTTAAGGCTTATTGTAAATTTTAGCAGCAATAAGAACTAAGCCTTGTCTAAAGTACAGAAGGCTAGACAGACCACACAGCAAAAGACTATAACTACGTAAGTGACCTGTAACTATTATCTAAGGTTTACTGTATTAAGCCTTATCTATAAAAAGCAGAAGGCTAGACAGACCACACCAAGTAGAGAAAACAACTGCTAAACTAGGCATAAAAGAGGCCAACTAGAAATTTATTAAGAACAGTAAATGGGAAGGGAAAACGCACTGAAAATCTATAAGAGCTCTAACAACAATCCTATCTAACTAGCACAAAAAAATTTAATAAGCTGTTTTTTCATTACAATCCTGTCTGGCCCGAGCTAAATCAGCACCTCCGATCTGTTGCAGCGGCAAACTAGATCTGGGGTAATTCATGGGTGCATCATGGGATAGGGACTTGGCCTCGAGCTATTTGAAGACCTCAAGCTTTGCAGTTGGCCATATCGGAGCTGAAGGATGGGCTCCGAACCCAGCAGTAAAGAATGAATGGCGAGATTGAACATAAAGAAACATGGACGTATAGAAGAGGCCCATTAAAGCATAAGGGAAGGAAATTAATTTGCAACAGGATTTTACAAGTATTTATATGGATGGAAATAAATGAAAATGAATGCATTAAAGTAGGTATGGAGAAAAAAGAATAGAATGAAAAGATCATTTAATTATGGAGAAATTGTATTACTATGAAGGAGTAACTGGTCAGAATGGTGGATTATTTTCAGAATAATTTTTTATTTACTGTGGCAATATAAGACAAAACATGGGAAAACAAGAATAATCTAAAATATATGAATACCTGTTTGAAAACATAAAAAACAATATTGTGAAAGAAAATTATATAAAAGAATTAGGAGAAAATTAATCTTTAGAGATATAGTTTTACAGGGTAAATATATTTATTACAAGGTGAAACAAGATATTGGCTTATTTACGTAAAACAGTAAAAGAGAACAGCAGTACAATGAGAGAGATGGATATACAAGGGGAAATAACTTGAGATCGACTTATCTAAATTGTAAATAAAATATATAGAAGTCCATCTCAAGTTATGGAAATTGTGAATGAAATATGTAGAGTAATTGTTTTAAAACAACAAGGAGAGGATGTAGTAAATCATGAAAATTTAAAGGTGGTATCAGAATAAATAAGTAAATTGAAAAAGAAGTTACTTTGAAAGTGTTTAAACATAGAATCTACTGCAGGTCTGACTGGAATCTGGTTTGAAATGTATAAAAACTTAAAAGAATGGCAAAAATATGTTGCAGGTCTTGAATCGTTTAAGTGATGGTTTAGTATTAAAACATTATGTAGTTGTATTTTACAGTTTATATGGAAAGGAGAAAAAAGACAAAGAATTGAAGACTGGCAATGTTGAATAATACAAATTACAAGAGATTTATGAAGATAATATAAAAAGATGGACTATATCATTGAAGGGAGTGTGTATATTATAAAAAGAAAAGATTGTCAGTTATTGATAAGAAAAATGGTTGGCATTCTAAAGAGAAAAAGAATGTAAAACTTATGCTGATAAAGCATTTGTTTCAATTGAACATATGTTATAAATGTAATGAGAGGTTATAATTTTAGCAACAAACTTCGAAATATTTGGGCGACCGATTACAAATAAAGTAAAATGAAAATTTTTAGTAAGTAAGCTAACTGCCAACTCTGGTAGATGGGGCTTCAGTGTAACGTCTCGTTCAAAGGATGACCTAGTCAGGAGTGCATCTCCCCCTTATGCTGCATTGCATTGTTGGCCATCCATTTCCCTGGTGTGGAAGTAAAATCCACGTCCTCCTGCCCCAAAGGAGAGTGTTCTGACTTGCTTCACTGACAGAATTTGTTTTAATCTAACAGTTTCAGCTTCTCATGTTAGTATTAGGGAAACATGAGTTA
>NC_056728.1:216561066-216674919 GCF_019279795.1 Protopterus annectens
AATTCAATTCCTGCCCTTTTTTAAACGAGAAACATTTGTATTAAAACTTCACTTGGGACATAGGCAGTCTTACATTTATATAAATGAAAACAAACCACACCTCATTCCGAGTTGCAAGCATTTTACATCACAAACTGTGCTGAGACACACTCACAGTTGCAAGCATTATATATCACTTACCCAGGCATTTTCATTCAAGTATTGCATAGCTCATTTTAAGTCCTACCTTCTTTTAATCCTCATTCCTCCCCTGTGTGTATTGTTCCTACAATTCCCATTTTTCCTGTGTAGTTTGCTCCTACCTTTTCTAAAGGTCTTCTTTCCAGTTGTTTTTATCTCTGTTAGTATTTTCATTACTTCTAGTCTAGTTGGTGTAGATTTTGATTTCCATTTTCTAGTAATTACCTTTTTTGAGGCCACCATAATGTAGACACAGCAAAGCCTTACCATGTCTAGGCAATTCCGATTCAATGTCGTAGTTCAGAAAAATCATCTCCCTCATCACTCCAATCTGCCCAACCAGCATCTACGACAATGCATCCCACAGGGAATCCTTAAAGTTCGTCAACTCACTCTACTCACAGAAAGTAAACATTTTCAAGCAAAAATCCTAAATCTTCTAGATTCTGTTGCATTTTTGGGAGGAGTACATATATTCTGCTATTGTTTTTATGAATTGCATATCCAGTCTCTCTCTTCTCGATCATTTCTAATCTCCTCTGATTTTTATATTTATCGTGCAATGTTTTATATGCTCTATTAATTACTTTTTTAATGGCAACTTCAATTCTAGATTTTACTAAAAAACCTGTCAGTGCTGGTCTTTCGTTTAGGACCCTCCCCTATTTCTTTACCTATACTTTGCCTTCCCTGTCGATTGATATCTGTCTCTAACCTGCAGTGCAAGTAGAATGGGACGATGCCAAGAATTTATAATCTTTCCCCCTCTAGTTATTTGCTCGCAATATTTAAGTTCCTTTTCCAGTTTTCTCCAATAGATTCCAGTCCCCTCTTTCTATATCCCTAATTGCAGTCATCCCTATCAGCAAAATCTCCTTTCTTCGTGCCTGTATTGTCTTAGTTCTTAAGATATTTTCATACAGCTTTATAGATAAAATATTCGGTATGATTATTGCTCTTCTCCTTAAAGGCCTGCATCCACAATTCCAGTCTCATTGTTGAGCTTCCCCCGTTTCATCCTCATCCCTTTCCATTTTGAATTATAATTTTTTGCTTGTGCCATGTAGAGGAGCCTTAACTGTGTAGCTCTGAACTAACATTTCAAATCAGGTTATTACAATCGGCTTATGCCACTTGACTCTTGCTGTCTTCCCCTCCCAGATAAAGGTCCTTCAGCTTTTTATTATTTGCTACTCCCAACTTCTCCTATGGCTGATAAAATATGCTTGACCTGTTTATAAGACTAATGGGACTAAAAACATTTAACTGCTTGTACAGTATGAAAAAGAATTTATACATCCCTCATTGGATTATAGGTTTATACCTAGATTTACAGCCTCTTGTGATGACAACAATGTGATTTACCTGGCCAATTGTGAGTCATGCCAAGCCTTTTATATAGGTATGACCACTAGACGGCTAAGAGACAGGATACATGACCATATCTATGAGATTAAAAAATCTGATCCAAAGAATGCGTTAGCCAAACATATTATGGATTATCCAGGACATAAATTTGGCTTTAGAGTATTGCAGAAGAGACTCCCTAATATAAG
This sequence comes from Protopterus annectens, assembly GCF_019279795.1. Lineage (NCBI taxonomy): Eukaryota > Metazoa > Chordata > Ceratodontiformes > Protopteridae > Protopterus > Protopterus annectens. The sequence continues at coordinate 216,562,803 of NC_056728.1, forward strand.
AAAAGGAGACAATTTTAATGATTTGGAGAATCTAGAATTAAGATGGATATTAAGACTCAAGGCACATTATCCACGGGACTTAACCTATATGTTAGCCTTAGGTCAACTTTGAAGGGGCGTAGATTTAAATGTAATATGCCCCCTTTTTTCCTTTAAAGGTAGAGGCTAATAGTGGATGTAGACTTTTAGAATAGGAATAGTTTAATATATTTTATTCTACTTTGGTTTCACAATTTAGGATTTGTTTTTACACCCATTTCAGGGTTATATATAATGTACTTTATGTGCTGCCTATGCATTTATAGAGTATATCCGTATATGAAAAGTATTGTGCCATGATATATTCCCAGATTATGCAGTTTACTTCCATGGTATATCACCGTTTCATATTATGTTTATTAAGAAAACAAGTGATGATAATGCATAATGGCTGAGATATATTTTAGCATGAAGGATATATGTATGTTTGTATTTTATTTATTAATCATGTTGAATATAGTGTTTTTTACATGTATTAGTTTTGCATTTTGTATTCTAAATATTGATTTTAACTAACTGGGTCTTGACAGTTTGAACGTTTTTGCTGACTTCATAGTTATTTAAATTAGTTAATTGACTGATGACTTGATTGAGAGACTCATTTGTTTTATATATAAACTCTTAATGAAGATGTATGCATTAGATCTGAAGAAGCGTGCCTTGTAGCTGCACGCGAAAGCGCTCATCGTTTCAATAAAACCATTTGTTTTATTCGTGGTGGTCATCCTTCTGATTTTTCTTCATCGTTGCTTGTACAGTATCTTACTGTCCATATCCATATAACAAAGCTTCCATTTTCTCAGTTTTTTTATTATGTTTTGTTTAGTTTCTTTCCACACCAGAATAATTTTTAATCCATACTCCTAAACACTTGATTTTATCAGGTCTCCATTAATGTGGATATTGCTGAACAAATTCATGTGTGGGTACATAGTTTGCCGCTATTGCTCTGTTTTTTGTTCATTAATTTTATATCCCAAATATATTTGAAACTGTGTCAGAATGCTCCACAGCAATGTAATGTGTCTCTTTCTGGTTTTGTCTGGTATAAAATTATATCATCTGCAAGTAGAGCTAGCTTTTCTTGACTACCCATACCAATGATATCCTTGAATTTCTGAGTCCCTCATTTTCTTTGCCCATGCTTCTAAATGTAATGCAAATAACAAAGGGGAAAGAGGTAGGGGTCTACCTGGTTCCTCTGAGCAAGCAGAAATGATCAGAGAAGATCCCACCCACTTTAACTTTTGCCTCCATTCCCTCATATATCCTCCTAATTAACCTTATAAATTTTCAGGCAATGCAAATGATTCATTTGCCCTGTTCAAAGTCCCAGCTCACTCTGTCAGATGCTTTCTCTGCATCAAGACCCCTACAGCAACAGTGGTATTTGTTTACGTTCTGCTTCCCTCAGGATCGTCTGTGTGTGCTAATGTTGTCAAATGCTGGTTTCCCCTTCACAAAACCACATCGATCCATATCTGTCACTGTTGACATTACTTTTGCCATTCTTTTAGCCATTATAGATGTGAACACTTGATGATCATGGTTTAGGATTAAAACGGCCCTGTATGAAACTGGATCTGGTGGATCTTTACTTTAGGTATTAACAGCTACCACTGTTTTCTTTCAGGATGTTGGTACTTTTCATCCTCTTAAAATACTTTTAAACAAAACCTTCCAGATCTTTATTACATTTTCCTCATAGCTTTCAAACTTCCACAGGAATACCGTCTATTCCTGGGAACTTTCCTGTAGATTGGTTATATATCACAATTTTTATTTCATCTCCTCCTATCCTAACCTTAGTAATTGAGCCTCGTATACCTCTAACCTTGGTATATTTAATTATTCTGTAAACATTTCCATTTTTATTTTTTCTTCATTTCGATATTTCTCTGATTTGTACAGACTTTCATAGAATTTCTGAAATATTTCTAATACCTGTACAGATCACTTATCTTCCTTGTTTACAGCATCCTTAAGCTTGGTGACATCTTTCTGCTTTCTGTTGCCTGAGTCGTTCTGCTAAAAGTTTTTGTGCCGTAGTATTATCAAAAAAACCCAAAAAACAGTTCAACAGCAATCTTTGTAAACTCGTGTATATTCATAGGTTCATACTGGGCTATCTGCCCTAGGGCATTTATAAGCCTAGCCAGAGTGTGTTTGGCTTTCGCCACCCATTTTAAATGAATTTTGCTGTGCCCTTTTTTGAGGTTAGTATACTGTGCCTCTGTCTAACTGACACACAAGTGATACCCGGGGTAAACCTACGATCTCCCATCCACTCATCAAGATTTCTCTTGAAGAGAGTCATTGAGGGACTCTGCCTAACCTGGACTAGGATTTTATTCCAGAGTGAAGGGAGCCTCTGGGTTATGAATCTCTCCCTCCAGCATGTCCTATTTATTTCAGTGCTGAGGTTCAAGTCTCTCGAGTGCGTAGCTCAATGGGATTTGGATTTTCTGAGGTGCAGCATGTCCATTAATTCCAGGTTGGACATGGCTGTATACGTCAGGCACAGATTGCCACTGAGTAGAGCTGGAGTTTCTTTAACTGGGCAGCATATGGCATCTGTTTGAGCCCTTTGATCCTCTTGGTGAGGTACTTTTTGGGTCTTTCCAGTTGCTGCAGGTGTCTGGTAAGGTACATCCCAGAAGGGGCATTGTACTCAATTATGGGCCTGATGAGGGATGAGTAAAAAGGCACGATGACCTCCCCTGATCTAGATGTGTGAATCCCTTCATGATTAGGTGGGCTATATAAACTGTTTTTCTAACCACTTTGGCCACGTGGTTTTCAAATGAGAGATTGCTATCAACTTGGGTCCCCAAGTCCCTAATTACTTCTTCCGTACTTAATGGATTACCACCTATGTGGTAATTTGTGGGCACTTTGTTATTGCCAAAGGGGATGACTATACACTTTTTGGCGTTCAGCTTGAGGCCATGGCTCTGGCACCAGTTGTCTGTTTCTATGAGGCCCTTTTGTAGGATGCTTTAGTCGGCTGGAGAGTCGATTATGGCGCCTAGTTTGCAGTCATCTGCGAACTTGGTCAGCCACAGTCCTTCCGTGTTGGCCTGTACCTCCGAGAAATATATACCGAACAAGAGAGGTCTCAGGACTGAGCCTTGTGGGACGCCACTTGTAACTGGTTTGGAGTCTGACATGGCTCCAGCTATTCTAACCATGTGGGTTCTGTCCTTGAGCCAGTTTGCAACCCATCTAGTGACATAGGGGTTTATATTTAAGCTGGTGAGCTTATCTATAATGCCCGAGTGGGGTATTGTATCGAAGGCTTTTGCGAGGTCCAGGTTAGGCTGTGTGGACCACCTTCCCCTCGTCAATGGCCTTGGTGACTGTTTCAAAGAAATCGACCAGGTTTAAGAGGCAGGATCTGCCCTTAACAAAGCCGAACTTGGTAGGATCCAGTGTCTGTAGGTCCCCAATATCTTTATTTATGAGGTCCATGATGGTCCTTTCCATAGCTTTGCAGACCAAGCTAGTCAGGCTTATGGGGCAATAGTTTCCAGGATCCGTTGAGGTACCACCTTTGTGGAGAGGGACCACTGTTGTACGCCACTCTTTGGGTACATATCCTGTAGTAAGGCTGAGATTGAACAGTAGTTTTATGTTTGGGTTTAGCTCTTCTTGCAGTTCATGTAGGACGCAGCCCGGGACAACATCTGGTCCCATTGATGCTGTGTTTTTTGCTTTTGAGAGGGTGGCTCTTACCTGAGCATCTGAGATGTCAGGGGGGCAGCACTCTGCTGGGCTAGATATTTGCCCTTTTGGTGGGGAGGGGGGGACTTTGCGCTGAACCTGTCAGCTAGGATGTTGGCAATGTCTGTGGGTTCGGTGTATTTTTTGTCATTTTGGGCTAATTCTGAGCATATCTGGGAATTCCCACCCAGGTTCCTAACATAACTAAAGAAAGCCTTGTGATTATCCTTGGTGTCCTGTGCAATTTTTCTCTCGAAGCTGGCCTTAGACGATTTTATGAGTGCCTGTAGTTTTTTGCTAATACTGATCAGAGATGCCTTCCCTTTTTGGGATTTTGCTCTCTCATGTAGTAGCTTCCTCCTTCTATTGTATAGTTTGTTTATGGCTGGGGTCCACCAGACAGGACGCCTGCCTTTGGAGGATTGGGTCTTTGTTTTATTTGGGATTACATGATCCATGCATTCCTGAAGGTGTTCATAGAATGCGTTTATAAAGGATTCTGCGGTCTGGGCCGTATTTTCCACAGGCCCGGGGGCTTTGAAGGATTCCACCTCGGTTTTGAGGGGAGTGAAATTTGCTTTAGAGAAGTTTTTCACTTTGGTTTTCTGGGCAGAGGGTGGGGTCGGGATATGAATATCCAGTGAGATTAGTTTATGGTCTGATCTTACCAGTGAGGGATGCACTTCTGGTCTGGAGCATAGAGCCCCCATGTTGGTGATGATCAGGTCCGGTATGTTTTCCCCTCTTGTGGGAGTGGTAACAAGTTGTTCCATAGCATTTGAGTTTATAAATTCTAGGAACCTTTAGGCTAGGGTGTTTGGAGCTAGAGTAATGCTCCCAGTCTATGTTTGGGTAGTTGAAGTCGCCCAATATAATGGTGTTTGGAGAGACCTTTGTATTTTCCAGTGTTCTCAGGAAGGTCGACTGGGGTTCCTGGGTTTGGGAGGGTGGTCTGTAGCAGGCTATAAACTGGAAGGCAGTTTTACCCACTGTTAGTTGCACATGGATAGTCACTGATGCTTCGTGCTGTGCCACCAACCTGGAGGTGTGGGTATCTTTGACGAATATTGATACTCCACCTCCTATTGTGGTTCGGTCCAAGTTTTAGGGCCGAAAAGCATGGTATGAGGTATAACCTGGTAGTGCTGGGGTGCTCTTGGGAGCCTTGAACCAGGTTTCTGTTACTGCACAGATATCGATGTTCTCCATGCTAAGGAGAGTTTCGAGTGCATGCATCTTGAGGTTTAGACTTCTGGCATTGAGTAGCATTACTCTTAGTTTCTTATCCCTTGTGATACCTATGGAGGTAGGTTTGACTTTTGAGCCTTGCCTAAAAAAGGCACTATGGGGGTGGCAAGAGCCTTTGCCAATATCCAAAAGCCCAAGGGTGACAGGTGCAAGCCGTCCCTAGAGAAACATCGTGGCTTGTCGAGCATGTCATCCCAGGCTGACTGGCATTGGATCCCCTTTGAATGACACCAATACTTAAGCCAATTGTTGAAATTGATCATCTTGTCTTCATACTGTGGCATCATTCTTGGTGAGGGTAAGATGCTACTCAAGGTCAAGGTCATACCGGCCTGGGCTACATGCTCAGAGAGCTCCTCTGTCTCTCTCCATGTAGTCCAGGGAGGTGCGTCTCGGGTCATTCACACCAGCATGGACAATGACTGAGTCATATTTGTACTTGCCTTGGAGTGACCTGAGTGCTTATGTTATGTGGCGGATCCTAGCGCCCGACAAGCAGCTCACTGTGACCTTCTTGTTCAGCCTGGTGAATGGACGTCCATCTGCCTGACGATAGTCACCTATTACAAGTGTATCAGGTATGTTGTTTAGCCTTAAGGGCTGTGGCTGTTCGGCACACTGGCTTTGTGAGCTATGTGTTGCATGTGTTTTGTTTTTATCGAGGTAGTCCCTTATTTTCTGCTTAGCATTCTACAGTTGATCCTCTTTTTTGAGAGATCCCCCTATTCTGCAGTAGTTTAATGTTTGCCAGTCCCTCTAAGTACTTCTTAACCATAGCTTCCTTTCTTTTATTTTTGCCCTATTTTTAAACTCCACCTTAATTTTATCCCATTCCCTAGCTGTATTTTCAGAAGTAATTTCTGTCCTCTTGAATAGCCCCTGAATGGTCTCCACTACCCCATTCCTTAAATTCTTCTTTTTTTCAACAGGTAGGAAAGCATTAGTGTCTAATTTTCATTTCATTACCCTGAGTTGTTGTAATTATTGGCGCATGATCGGGAATAGTTATTGTGTGCGTATCAAGACCTTCAGTTATTATGCACATGCTCCTGTGAATTGTAAATTCTATTTAGCCTAGTCCGGTTTTTATATCTTGGGGAATAATATGTAAATTCACTATGAAGTTATTACTGAATTCACATCTTCCATGCTAAATATTTTCATAAATTTCTTCTTTCTTTCCTCCTTTTGTTTTTTTTTTCCTTCTGGGCCCCCCCCCAGACACGTCTTTACTGCTGCATGTCAAATTCCAGTCTCCATCTATAAGTAATATTCCTTGCTGAAAACTGATTTTTCTTCCCAGAATTTTCTTAAGCCCATTGTAGCAGTTTTAATGCACACCAGTGTAATTTTCCTCCCTTGCCAGTAGCCCTATTGCACTACAAATCTACCGTTATCAGTTTCTTTTTTTTTTTTTTTTTTTTAATCCTCTTCTGTTACTATTGGAGGTCCTCTTGCGTTAATATTTACTCCTCTTTTCCTTTGTCCCAGATATTCTGCTGAATAACCATCCTAAAAACCTTTATCAAATTTCACGTGTTCAGTTCTTTCCAAGTGCGTCTCCTGTAACATAGCTATTTGAACTCTATATTTTTGAAGTAAAACTACTTTAGGCATGGTAGTGAGAGTTCAGAGTGAAACGGAAGTGAGACTCCACTGGACGGTAGTGCCAAACCAGGAGTCCAGAGAAAGTCAGTCTGCCACAGAGACTCGCACAGTTTCATATGCATATATAGTGTTAAAATTCACCTTGTGGCCAGTAGTGGACAGTAATGAACTGCCGAGAGAATGCTGCAGTTGCATAGTAATAAAAGGAAATGTACCTGGGGTACAAGTCTGTTTTGCTTTGCTTGTTAGGCAGCTGTTGTCTCCTAAAGTTCTTCTCAAAACTGCATTTAAATTTGCATTAGGACCTAGTCCTGGGCTCTGAGTACTGTTTTATCTTAATCCTCTGTTACCAGTCCTTTTTCCATGTTTTGACTTTGAAGCACTTGGCTGGAGTGAATAAAATGTCTCAGCTTGTGCTGCTTGCATTAGGCAAACATTCCTTTCATCTGTGGTGGTATGCTTTCATTCGATCAAATTACTGGCATTGAACATGTATTTTTTATAAACAAGATGGGTTGTAGAAAAGCAAGGGAATGTATGACATTCTGCTTCAATAATTGCAGTCTCAATAGGTGTGTGTGCCTTTCGTGATTTATGTAGCATTGACTGGACTGTATTATTTCTAGTAATCTAGTACACCTATGTTTTGCTGTGTTTCTAGGTTCACTGGTATTTACTAGGCTTTTGGTTTGTCACAGGGTTTGCCTTATTTTTGTACTCTTCTTCCTCTGCGGGTAATCTTAACATGACAAACAGCTACTTGCATATGTCGGGCATTAGCAAATCTTTTGAGGAAAAGTACTTCCCCTTAGCTCCTTCCATTTATAGTGATAGTTGCGAATTGAATGCAGAAAAGGACCTTATTTAAGGGTTGTGTGTCTTGAATGAGCAAAGGGCATAAAGGGTTAAACAAGGTTTTGTGATTGTCTGCAGTAGCTGTTAAGGGCCTCCATGTTTGCACCAAGTGCGTCTCAAGTACTGCATCTTGGTTTCTCTTTTTGTATGTGGCACACTACTTGAGATAATGTAAGTCAACATCCTACCACAGTAATTCTGAGCAAAGCCAAAAATAATGGGGGATCAGACTCCAAATCAGGGTCTGATCTTCAATATTACTCTTAAAAAATTGATAGAGTAACGTGCAATATGCATTTGCTGAAGGATATAATCTCTAAATCTCAAATGTCTGGCATTATTATTCTCCCTAATTTACCAGAAACCCAATCTGAATGTTGTGCAAAATTCTGAACAGTTAAGTGGTGTGCACTTTTCTGTCAGTGAGCAATTAGAGATGGTCTTTCCTAAACAAATTAGTCTTCTGCACTGGACCATTTGCTTTCCTTTGCACTTCCTTACAGAAGCCTCATTTCTACCATGCGTGGCGACCATGCATATTTATTTAATGTAGTTCACTTTCATTTTTGTATTTTATCTGAGAGGCTATTGACATTTTAAGATATCACAGAAAGCATCATTGTATTAAAAAGTTATTCCCACCTTTTATGTACAGTGGATATAAAAATGTACTCACCCCAGTTAAAATCCCAGGTTTTTGTGATACAAAAAAATGAGACCACAATAAATCATTTCAAAACTTTTCCCACCTTTTAACGTGACCTATAACTTGTAAAATTCAGTTGAAAAACCTGTTGGGGGGGGGGGGGGGTATAAAAAAATAAACGTACAATAAGCTGGTTGCGTAAGTGTGCACACCCTTAAACTAATACTTTGTTGCAGCACCTTTTGATTTTAATTGCAGCATTCAGCCTTCTTGGGTAGGAGTCTATCAGCATGGCACATCTTGACTTGATTATATTTGCCCACTCTTCCTTGCAAAAGCAGCCCAAATCTGTCAGATTGCGAGGGTATCTCTTGTGCACAGCCCTCTTCAGGTCACCCCACAGATTTTCTATTGGATTTAGGTCTGGGCTCTGGCTGGGCCATTCTAATACTTTTTCTTCTGGTGAAGCCATTCTTTTGTTGTTCTGGATGTATGCTTGGGGTCATTGTTGTGTTGAAAGGTGAAATTCCTCTTCATCTTCACCTTTCTAGCTGACGCCTGAAGGTTTTTGGGCCAAAAGTAACTGGTATTTGGAACTGTTCATGTATTCCACGGTGGTGCAGCGGTAGTGTTGTTGCCTCACAGCAAGAGGTTCTCCCGTTCGATTCTCAGCTAGTGTGCGGGGAGTGCCTTCTGTGTGGAGTCTGCATGTCCTTCCCGTGGGTCGAGTGGCGTTCCGAAAGACATGCGTGAATGGGTGTGCCTTCGTTGAAGGTTGGGCGTCGAGCTGGTAACTCGGCACTGTGAAAATCTACTGCCAGTCATTAGCGGACCGGAGTTCCACTGTGGCGACCTCTAACCGGGAAAAGCCGAAAGACAACATTTGGAACTGTTCATAATTCCCTCCACCTTGACTAAAGCCCCAGTTCCAGTTGAAGAAAAGCAACCCTAAAGCATGATGCTGCCACCACCATGCTTCACCACAACACCAAAAGGCCACCATCCCCACAAAGTCTTTTTTCGCCAAACTTATGTTCTTCATTCCACATTGCTGCAGTCCTAACTATTGGGTAGTCCGCTGTCCAGTCGGCCCAATACCAGTGAGTATTGACGCCGGTCAGGGCGATAGACTGAGGCCAGCACGCCAGGGTACTAATGCGCATGACCCACGTCATATCCTCAGTCTTTTTTGCCGCATGGTCCGATGCAGAAGCTAATTTTGCGAAGTGCAGGTTGGCGTTTGAAAGTTTCTAGCCAGAGTTTCAGACCGAATCAAAGTTGGCTAAGTACTCGCTGGGGAATATTTTGGTTTTTCTTGCCTCAGTATTTAACCGATGTCAGAAAAAGTGAATAACTGTATTTCTTGTGGGGAAACAGATACTTCATAGGGATTACCATACTTTGTGTATACCTTTGTTTAGGGCCTGAGCACGACGTTGTTGGATGCCGCTCTTGTGCTAGATTTAACAAACGCACTATTAAGAGAAGGTTAGACTGTGCCAGGTTAGTGTTTGGGAAGCGTTGTATTTATAAAATGCCGCCTGATGCTCCGACGCCGCTTCAAGCAAAAACGCAAGGACAAAACAGCAAAGTTTGGTGGGAAGAACCGACAGTCCCAGACGCCGGTTCTTTAGAGGGCTCAGTGGAGCCGAGGTTTTGCCAGGTGTTTCTTTTGGAGTCTCAGGAGAGACTTACTGTTACAGGATGTCTCCTCTCAGGAAGTAGGCCAGGCTGAGGGGCTTCTCAGGTGGCTGTTCTTCCTCTCTTCCTAAGGTGGTCAGGAGCCTCCCTTCTGTTTCAAGGCTGCTTTGAGGGCACGCCGGAAGTTTTGCTTCAGTGGGGTTTCTCCTAGTGCTTCAGGGTCTTTGCCTAAGAAACATATGCTTAAAATGGCAGAGGATTTGATTACTATGATAAGGGGTTCTATGCCCCTCCTGATAAGAGGCCTAGGGTGGAACCTGAGTTTGAGAGTTTTGAGCATTGCTCGGAGGCTTGAGTCTTCGGGTTGAAGACTTGCAGGAGTACCCTCCTTATTCTGATTCTGATGTGGATGATCCTACTCCTTCAGCTTCCCTCCTGAGGATTTTTCATTTTCAGAGACTCTGCATTCCATGAGGGAGCATTTTAAATGGGAAGGTCAAGATTTCTCTGATTCTAGGAAAAGGTTTAGGGAATTCTTGTTTTTCCCAGCATAGGCCTTAGCTATACCTCCTGTTTTGAATGTGGTGGAAGATGTTTTGCAGAGGCTTCCCTGTATCCTGATTCTTTGCCTCCCGCCCCAGTTAAACCAGATAGGTATTATCGGGTGCCTGAAGCTCATAAGTATCTTTAAGAGTCCCAGGGCAGACCCGAAACTGTTTCTCAGGGGCCTAAAGGTGTGAAGGCCTCAGTTGTTAAAAATCCTGTCCCCTCCTGATAAAGAGGCAAGGGTTGGATAGATGGGAAAGAAAGTGTATACTTCTTCCACTTTAGCCATGAGGGCGTTGAATTGTCAGTTTCACATGTTAAAATATCAGGATTATCTTGTTTCACAGTTGAAATCTAAGGTGGATGTCTCCCATGAAGGTATTGAGTGTAAAGAGTTGCAGGATTTAGTTCATGTGTCTGAACAGGTGGGTGTGTGTGTCATTCCTTGCAATGTGGTTTTGATGCTGTGCAGGCCTCCAGGGTGGGCTGCCACTGGTTCTGTTCTTCGCAGGCACGCCTGGTTGAGAGATCACTGAATTTAGCTGAGCATGTTAAGACACGATTTTGATGCTCCCTTGCAGTCTGATGTGTTGCTTTGGTTCGCCTTGTGGAAAAGAAGCAGTTTTGAAGAAAATGGAGGACAAGGCCAAGTCTATGCAAACTGTTAAAGATTTTTGCAGGTGCAGCCTCAAGTTCAGTAGAAATTGGCCTGCTAAGGGATGGACATATCCTGCTTATGATTCCCAGTCTAGGGGTAGGTCTAGACGTGGTAGGGGCAGAGCTCAGGGTTCTTAGGCCTAGAACAGGGAGTCTCTGCTCAGACATCTGGTGAGGGCAGGGGTCAGTCCTTTCAGCAGACCCAATGACCTGCCTTTTCAGCTGCCAGTTCATTCTCGCCTGGCAGCACCGCTGGGGAGGAAGGCTGTCTCTTTTCAAAGAAAATTGGGATTTAATTACTCCAAGACAGATGGGTTCTGGATATCATTCACCACTGTTACAGGTTTTATTTCCATACCTTGCCTCCTTTCAAAGGCATGCCAGACATTCCTCCTCTACAAAGACAAGAGGCTCACAAGCAAATTTCTCAGTTACTCCAAATAGGGGCCATCCAGCTGTCTCTGCCACAAAGGCCTAGGATTTTATTCTCGCTTGTTCCTAGTACCAAGAAGGGGAACACGTGGAGACCAATTTTGGATTTATCTATCCTCAACACTTATCTGACATTCCCAAGTTCAAAATGTTGACGCACAACAGCTTTTACCTCTGCTGGGCAAAGATCACTGGATGGTAACTTTAGATCTCAAGGAAGCTTACCTTCATGTGCCTATAAGACTAAGTTGCAGAAAGTATCTATGCTGGAAATTCTCATTATCAGTTCTCTGCATTGCCCTTTGGCTTATCTACTCATACCAGAGTATTCACAAAGGTTCTGGCTCCAGTGATAGCTTACTTCAGGCTAAAAGGAATTCAAATCTATCCTTACTTGGACGATTGCCTGTTTCTGGCTCACAAGAAATGGAAGACCTTCTACAGCATTTGGAATATGTCATAGCAGTGCTAAGATGCCTAGGGTATTCTGTGAACGAAATAAAGTCCAGTCTAGTACCCTCTCAAGACATGTGCTTTCTGGTGTGAGACTGAATAACAGCAGCCCAGATGGCCTTTTAACCCCGACAAACAAAAGAATCTTTCCAGTTATTTCCATCAACTATCTCTCTTCAGTCCGGCTGACTGCAAGGACAGTCCTTCAAGCCTTAGGGTTCATGGCATCTTAGATTCTGGTGCTTCCCTCAATGCCAAACTGCATATGAGGAAGCTACAATGAGTATCACAAAAATGTATGGACACAGCACTGCCAGGATTTGGACACTGTCATTCAAATAATACCTTGCATTCAAAAGGAATTTTTGTGGTAGGCTCAGGAATGTCACCTAAACAAGGACTTTCTCTGGACACGCCAGAGGCGAGTCAAATCCTAATCGACAGATGCCTCTTGTGACATTGCTTGGGGAGCTCATCTAAATGGAAAGTGGATACAAGACAAGGCCTGCCAGACTACAGCATCTACATATCAACACATGAAGGAGATGTTAGCAGTCCAGTTTGCATTAATGGCTTTCAAGGAGTTACTTCTTCCAGGGCAGGTGTTGATTCTAACAGACAACACAACTGTCATGTGTACATCAACAAACAAGGGGAACACATTCTACCCATTGTGCAGGCAAGCAATGATTTTATGGGAGACTGCTACCAGCTTGTAACTAACTCTTCAGGCAAGGTTTCTGCCGAGCACAGAACTCCTTAGCAGATGTTAAGCAGACAAATCATGGATCCCCAATGAGTGGAAACTGGATCTTCATGTATTTCAAAAGTTGATAGTGTCCTGGGAACCCAGACATAGATCTGTTCGCTTCTCCACTAAACCACCAGCTGCCAAAGTTTTGCACAAAGAGGTTTCATCACACAGCTTGAAAGTGGATGCTCTTTCAGTTGGAAAAATCTTTCATGTGTATGCTTTCCACCTTCTGGCCTTCTTCCAAAGGTGCTTCTAAAGGTCAGACAAGACAAGCTAAGGATGATTTTAATAGCTCCAGATTGGCCTCGCAGCACTTCCCATTCTTTGGAAGGCCTTGGATTGTTAATTGTTTTGGGGGGGGGGGGGGGGGGGGGGGGGGGGGGGGCTGTCGCCCCGGGGGGGGGGGGGGGGGGGGGGGGGGGGGGGGGGGGGGGGGGGGGGGGGGGCCCCCCCCCCCCCCCCCCCCCCCCCCCCCCCCCCCCCCCCCCCCCCCCCCCCCACCCCCCCCCCCCCCCCCCCCCCCCCCCCCCGAAATTTTTAGGGGGGGCCCCTTTTTTTTGGGTGGTTTGGTTTTTCCCGGTTTTGGGTTAAGGGGGGAAAAGGGCCCTTTTTTTAAGGGTTTTTTGCAACCCTACCCCATTTGGTTTTCCAGGGATGTTAAAAAAAAAAAAGGGGGAATGGGGGGTTTTTTTTTGGGGGGAAATTTTGTTTTTTTTGTTTTTAGGTGACTGTTTCAAAGAAATCGACCAGTTTAAGAGGCAGGATCTGCCCTTAACAAAGCCGAACTTGGTAGGATCCAGTGTCTGTAGGTCCCCAATATCTTTATTTATGAGGTCCATGATGGTCCTTTCCATAGCTTTGCAGACCAAGCTATTCAGGCTTATGGGGCAATAGTTTCCAGGATCCGTTGAGGTACCACCTTTGTGGAGAGGGACCACTGTTGTACGCCACTTTGGGTACATATCCTGTAGTAAGGCTGAGATTGAACAGTAGTTTTATGTTTGGGTTTAGCTCTTCTTGCAGTTCATGTAGATCGCAGCCCGGGACAACATCTGGTCCCATTGATGCTGTGTTTTTGCTTTGAGAGGTGGCTCTTACCTGAGCATCTGAGATGTCAGGGGCAGCACTCTGCTGGGCTAGATATTTGCCCTTTTGGTGGGGAGGGGGGACTTTGCGCCTGAACCTGTCAGCTAGGATGTTGGCAATGTCTGTGGGTTCGTGTATTTTTGTCATTTTGGGCTAATTCTGAGCATATCTGGGAATTCCCACCCAGGTTCCTAACATAACTAAAGAAAGCCTTGTGATTATCCTTGGTGTCCTGTGCAATTTTTCTCTCTAAGCTGGTCTTAGACTCCATTTTATGAGTGCCTGTAGTTTTTTGCTAATACTGATCAGAGATGCCTTCCCTTTTTGGGATTTTGCTCTCTCATGTAGTAGCTTCCTCCTTCTATTGTATAGTTTGTTTATGGCTGGGGTCCACCAGACAGGACGCCTGCCTTTGGAGGATTGGGTCTTTGTTTTATTTGGGATTACATGATCCATGCATTCCTGAAGGTGTTCATAGAATGCGCTTATAAAGGATTTCCCATGGTTCAACTAGTATTTTCCACAGGCCCGGGGCTTTGAAGGATTCCACCTCGGTTTTGAGGAGTGAAATTTGCTTTAGAGAAGTTTTCACTTTGGTTTTCTGGGCAGAGGGTGGGGTCGGGATATGAATATCCAGTGAGATTAGTTTATGGTCTGATCTTACCAGTGAGGATGCACTTCTGGTCTGGAGCATAGAGCCCCATGTTGGTGATGATCAGGTCCGCATGTTTTCCCTCTTGTGGGAGTGGTAACAAGTTGTTCCATAGCATTTGAGTTTATAAATTCCTAGGAACCTTTGGGCTAGGTGTTTGAGCTAGAGTAATGCTCCCAGTCTATGTTTGGGTAGTTGAAGTCACCAATATAATGGTGTTTGGAGAGACCTTTGTATTTTCCAGTGTTCTCAGGAAGGCTCCACTGGGGTTCCTGGGTTTGGGAGGGTGGTCTGTAGCAGGCTATAAACTGGAAGGCAGTTTTACCCACTGTTAGTTGCACATGGATAGTCACTGATGCTTCTCGTGCTGTGCCACCAACCTGAGGTGTGGGTATCTTTGACTAATATTGATACTCCACCTCCTATTGTGGTTCGGTCCAAGTTTTAGGGGAAAAGCATGGTATGAGGTATAACCTGGTAGTGCTGGGGTGCTCTTGGGAGCCTTGAACCAGGTTTCTGTTACTGCACAGATATCGATGTTCTCCATGCTAAGGAGAGTTTCGAGTGCATGCATCTTGAGGTTTAGACTTCTGGCATTGAGTAGCATTACTCTTAGTTTCTTATCCCTTGTGATACCTATGGAGGTAGGTTTGACTTTTGAGCCTTGCCTAAAAAAGGCACTATGGGGGTGGCAAGAGCCTTTGCCAATATCCAAAAGCCCAAGGGTGACAGGTGCAAGCCGTCCCTAGAGAAACATCGTGGCTTGTCGAGCATGTCATCCCAGGCTGACTGGCATTGGATCCCCTTTGAATGACACCAATACTTAAGCCAATTGTTGAAATTGATCATCTTGTCTTCATACTGTGGCATCATTCTTGGTGAGGGTAAGATGCTGGTCAAGGTCATACCGGCCTGGGCTACATGCTCAGAGAGCTCCTCTGTCTCTCTCCATGTAGTCCAGGGAGGTGCGTCTCGGGTCATTCACACCAGCATGGACAATGACTGAGTCATATTTGTACTTGCCTTGGAGTGACCTGAGTGCTTATGTTATGTGGCGGATCCTAGCGCCCGACAGGCAGCTCACTGTGACCTTCTTGTTCAGCCTGGTGAATGGACGTCCATCTGCCTGACGATAGTCACCTATTACAAGTGTATCAGGTATGTTGTTTAGCCTTAAGGGCTGTGGCTGTTCGGCACACTGGCTTTGTGAGCTATGTGTTGCATGTGTTTTGTTTTTATCGAGGTAGTCCCTTATTTTCTGCTTAGCATTCTACAGTTGATCCTCTTTTTTGAGAGATCCCCCTATTCTGCAGTAGTTTAATGTTTGCCAGTCCCTCTAAGTACTTCTTAACCATAGCTTCCTTTCTTTTATTTTTGCCCTATTTTTAAACTCCACCTTAATTTTATCCCATTCCCTAGCTGTATTTTCAGAAGTAATTTCTGTCCTCTTGAATAGCCCCTGAATGGTCTCCACTACCCCATTCCTTAAATTCTTCTTTTTTTCAACAGGTAGGAAAGCATTAGTGTCTAATTTTCATTTCATTACCCTGAGTTGTTGTAATTATTACATGATCGAATAGTTATTGTGTGCGTATCAAGACCTTCAGTTATTATGCACATGCTCCTGTGAATTGTAAATTCTATTTAGCCTAGTCCGGTTTTTATATCTTGGGGAATAATATGTAAATTCACTATGAAGTTATTACTGAATTCACATCTTCCATGCTAAATATTTTCATAAATTTCTTCTTTCTTTCCTCCTTTTGTTTTTTTTTTCCTTCTGGGCCCCCCCAGACACGTCTTTACTGCTGCATGCCAAATTCCAGTCTCCATCTATAAGTAATATTCCATGCTGAAAACTGATTTTTCTTCCCAGAATTTTCTTAAGCCCATTGTAGCAGTTTTAATGCACACCAGTGTAATTTTCCTCCCTTGCCAGTAGCCCTATTGCACTACAAATCTACCGTTATCAGTTTCCTTTTTTTTTTTTTTTTTTAATCCTCTTCTGTTACTATTGGAGGTCCTCTTGCGTTAATATTTACTCCTCTTTTCCTTTGTCCCAGATATTCTGCTGAGTAACCATCCTAAAAACCTTTATCAAATTTCACGTGTTCAGTTCTTTCCAAGTGCGTCTCCTGTAACATAGCTATTTGAACTCTATATTTTTGAAGTAAAACTACTTTAGGCATGGTAGTGAGAGTTCAGAGTGAAACGGAAGTGAGACTCCACTGGACGGTAGTGCCAAACCAGGAGTCCAGAGAAAGTCAGTCTGCCACAGAGACTCGCACAGTTTCATATGCATATATAGTGTTAAAATTCACCTTGTGGCCAGTAGTGGACAGTAATGAACTGCCGAGAGAATGCTGCAGTTGCATAGTAATAAAAGGAAATGTACCTGGGGTACAAGTCTGTTTTGCTTTGCTTGTTAGGCAGCTGTTGTCTCCTAAAGTTCTTCTCAAAACTGCATTTAAATTTGCATTAGGACCTAGTCCTGGGCTCTGAGTACTGTTTTATCTTAATCCTCTGTTACCAGTCCTTTTTCCATGTTTTGACTTTGAAGCACTTGGCTGGAGTGAATAAAATGTCTCGGCTTGTGCTGCTTGCATTAGGCAAACATTCCTTTCATCTGTGGTGGTATGCTTTCATTCGATCAAATTACTGGCATTGAACATGTATTTTTTATAAACAAGATGGGTTGTAGAAAAGCAAGGGAATGTATGACATTCTGCTTCAATAATTGCAGTCTCAATAGGTGTGTGTGCCCTTCGTGATTTATGTAGCATTGACTGGACTGTATTATTTCTAGTAATCTAGTACACCTATGTTTTGCTGTGTTTCTAGGTTCACTGGTATTTACTAGGCTTTTGGTTTGTCACAGGGTTTGCCTTATTTTTGTACTCTTCTTCCTCTGCGGTAATCTTAACATGACAAACAGCTACTTGCATATGTCGGGCATTAGCAAATCTTTTGAGGAAAAGTACTTCCCTTAGCTCCTTCCATTTATAGTGATAGTTGCGAATTGAATGCAGAAAAGGACCTTATTTAAGGGTTGTGTGTCTTGAATGAGCAAAGGGCATAAAGGGTTAAACAAGGTTTTGTGATTGTCTGCAGTAGCTGTTAAGGGCCTCCATGTTTGCACCAAGTGCGTCTCAAGTACTGCATCTTGGTTTCTCTTTTTGTATGTGGCACACTACTTGAGATAATGTAAGTCAACATCCTACCACAGTAATTCTGAGCAAAGCCAAAATAATGGGGATCAGACTCCAAATCAGGGTCTGATCTTCAATATTACTCTTAAAAAATTGATAGAGTAACGTGCAATATGCATTTGCTGAAGGATATAATCTCTAAATCTCAAATGTCTGGCATTATTATTCTCCTAATTTACCAGAAACCCAATCTGAATGTTGTGCAAAATTCTGAACAGTTAAGTGGTGTGCACTTTTCTGCCAGTGAGCAATTAGAGATGGTCTTTCCTAAACAAATTAGTCTTCTGCACTGGACCATTTGCTTTCCTTTGCACTTCCTTACAGAAGCCTCATTTCTACCATGCGGCGACCATGCATATTTATTTAATGTAGTTCACTTTCATTTTTGTATTTTATCTGAGAGGCTATTGACATTTTAAGATATCACAGAAAGCATCATTGTATTAAAAAGTTATTCCCACCTTTTATGTACAGTGGATATAAGAATGTACTCACCCCAGTTAAAATCCCAGGTTTTTGTGATACAAAGAAATGAGACGACAATAAATCATTTCAAAACTTTTCCCACCTTTTAACGTGACCTATAACTTGTAAAATTCAGTTGAAAACCTGTTAGAGGCGCTATAAAAATAAACGCAATAAGCTGGTTGGCGTAAGTGTGCACAAACCCTTAAACTAATACTTTGTTGCAGCACCTTTTGATTTTAATTGCAGCATTCAGCCTTCTTGGGTAGGAGTCTATCAGCATGGCACATCTTGACTTGATTATATTTGCCCACTCTTCCTTGCAAAAGCAGCCCAAATCTGTCAGATTGGGGGCATCTCTTGTGCACAGCCCTCTTCAGGTCACCCCACAGATTTTCTATTGGATTTAGGTCTGGCTCTGGCTGGGCCATTCTAATACTTTTCTTCTGGTGAAGCCATTCTTTTGTTGTTCTCCATGTATGCTTGGGGTCATTGTTGTGTTGAAAGGTGAAATTCCTCTTCATCTTCACCTTTCTAGCTGACGCCTGAAGGTTTTTGGGCCAAAAGTAACTGGTATTTGGAACTGTTCATGTATTCCACGGTGGTGCAGCGGTAGTGTTGTTGCCTCACAGCAAGAGGTTCTCCTGCTCGATTCTCAGCTAGTGCGGGAGTGCCTTCTGTGGAGTCTGCATGTCCTTCCCGTGGGTCGAGTGGCTCCGAAGACATGAATGGGTGCCTTCGTTGAAGGTTGGGCGTCGAGCTGGTAACTCGGCACTGTGAAAATCTACTGCCAGTCATTAGCGGACCGGAGTTCCACTGTGGCGACCTCTAACCGGAAAAGCCGAAAGACAACATTTGGAACTGTTCATAATTCCCTCCACCTTGACTAAAGCCCCAGTTCCAGTTGAAGAAAAGCAACCCTAAAGCATGATGCTGCCACCACCATGCTTCACCACAACACCAAAAGGCCACCATCCCCACAAAGTATTTTTTCGCCAAACTTATGTTCTTCATTCCACATTGCTGCAGTCCTAACTATTGGGTAGTCCGCTGTCCAGTCGGCCCGAATACCAAAGTATATGGCTGACGCCGGTCAGGCGATTAGACTGACGTCAGTACGTCAGGGTACTAATGCGCATGACCGACGTCATATCCTCAGTCTTTTTTGCCGCATGGTCCGATGCAGAAGCAATTTTGCGAGTGCAGGTTGGCGTTCTGAAAGTTTCTGAAGCCAGAGTTTCAGACCGAATCAAAGTTGGCTTAATTCCCGTTGGGAATATTTTGGTTTTTCTTGCCTCAGTATTTAACCGGATGTCAGAAAAAGTGAATAACTGTATTTCTTGTGGGGAAACAGATACCTCATAGGGATTACCATACTTTGTGTATACCTTGTTTAGGGCCTGAGCACGACGTTGTTGGATGCCGCTCTTGTGCTAGATTTAACAAACGCACTATTAAGAGAAGGTTAGACTGTGCCAGGTTAGTGTTTGGGAAGCGTTGTAATTATAAAATGCCGTCGGATGCTCCGACGCCGCTTCGCTAAAAACGCAAGGACAAAACAGCAAAGTTTAGTGGAAGAACCGACAGTCCCAGACGCCGGTTCTTTAGAGGGCTCAGTGGAGCCGGAGGTTTTGCCAGGTGTTTCTTTGGAGTCTCAGGGAGAGACTTTACTGTTACAGGATGTCCTCTCAGGAAGTAGGCCAGGCTGAGGGGGCTTCTCAGGTGGCTGTTCTTCCCTCTCTTCCTAAGGTGGTCAGAGCCTCCCCTTCTGTTTCCAAGGCTGCTTTGAGGGGCACGCCAGTTTTGCTTCAGTGGGGTTTCTCCTAGTGCTTCAGGGTCTTTGCCTAAGAAACATATGCTTAAAATGGCAGAGGATTTGATTACTATGATAAGGGGTTCTATGCCCCCTCCTGATAAGAGGCCTAGGGTGGAACCTGAGTTTGAGAGTTTTGAGCATTGCTCGAGGCTTCTGAGTCTTCGGGTTGAAGACTTGCAGGAGTACCCTCCTTATTCTGATTCTGATGTGGATGATTCTACTCCTTCAGCTTCCTCCTGAGGATTTTTCATTTTCAGAGACTCTGCATTCCATGAGGGAGCATTTTAAATGGGAAGGTCAAGATTTCTCTGATTCTAGGAAAAGGCTTAGGGAATTCTTGTTTTTACCCCAGCATAGGCCTTTAGCTATACCTCCTGTTTTGAATGTGGTGGAAGATGTTTTTGCAGAGGCTTCCCTGAATCCTGATTCTTTGCCTCCTGCCCCAGTTAAACCAGATAGGTATTATCGGGTGCCTGAAGCTCATAAGTATCTTTTTAAGAGTCCTAGGGCAGACCCGGAAACTGTTTCTCAGGGGCCTAAAGGTGTGAAGGCCTCAGTTGTTAAAAATCCTGTCCCTCCTGATAAAGAGGCAAGGGCTTTGGATAGATGGGGAAAGAAAGTGTATACTTCTTCCACTTTAGCCATGAGGGCGTTGAATTGTCAGTTTCACATGTTAAAATATCAGAATTATCTTCTTTCACAGTTGAAATCTAAGGTGGATGCTCTGGCGGAAGGTATTGAGTGTAAAGAGTTGCAGGATTTAGTTCATGTGTCTGAACAGGTGGGTAAACATTCCTTGCAATGTGGTTTTGATGCTGTGCAGGCCTCCTCCAGGGTGGCTGCCACTGGTTCTGTTCTTCGAGGCACGCCTGGTTGAGAGATCAGAATTTAGCTGAGCATGTTAAGACACGGATTTTGGATGCTCCCTTGCAGTCTGATGTGTTGTTTGGTTCGCCTGTAGAAGCAGTTTTGAAGAAAATGGAGGACAAGGCTAAGTCTATGCAAACTGTTAAAGATTTTTTGCAGGTGCAGCCTCCGAAGTTCAGTAGAAATTGGCCTGCTAAGGGATGGACTTATCCTGCTTATGATTCCCAGTCTAGGGGTAGGTCTAGACGTGGTAGGGGCAGAGCTCAGGGTTCTTTAGGCCTAGAACAGGGAGTTCCCTGCTCAGACATCTGGTGAGGGCAGGGTCAGTCCTTTTCAGCAGACCCAATGACCTGCCTTTTCAGCTGCCAGTTCATTCTCGCCTGGCAGCACCGTTGGGAGGAAGGCTGTCTCTTTTCAAAGAAAATTGGGATTTAATTACCCAAGACAGATGGGTTCTGGATATCATTCACCACGGTTACAGGTTTTATTTCCATACCTTGCCTCCTTTCAAAGGCATGCCAGACATTCCTCCTCTACAAAGACAAGAGGCTCACAAGCAAATTTCTCAGTTACTCCAAATAGGGGCCATTCAGCCGGTTCCTGTGCCACAAAGGCCTAGGATTTTATTCTCGCCTGTTCCTAGTACCAAGAAGGGGAACACGTGGAGACCAATTTTGGATTTATCTATCCTCAACACTTATCTGGACATTCCCAAGTTCAAAATGTTGACGTTACAACAGCTTTTACCTCTGCTGGGCAAAGATCACTGGATGGTAACTTTAGATCTCAAGGAAGCTTACCTTCATGTGCCTATAAGACTAAGTTGCAGAAAGTATCTGCCGAGCTGGAAATTCTCATTATCAGTTCTCTGCATTGCCCTTTGGCTTATCTACTGCCGAGAGTATTCACAAAGGTTCTGGCTCCAGTGATAGCTTACTTCAGGCTAAAAGGAATTCAAATCTATCCTTACTTGGACGATTGCCTGTTTCTGGCTCAAGAAATGGAAGACCTTCTACAGCATTTGGAATATGTCATAGCAGTGCTAAGATGCCTAGGGTATTCTGTGAACGAAATAAAGTCCAGTCTAGTACCCTCTCAAGACATGTGCTTTCTGGGTGTGAGACTGAATACAGCAGCCCAGATGGCCTTTTTAACCCCGGACAAACAAAAGAATCTTTCCAGTTATTTCCATCAACTATCTCTTCAGTCCGGGCTGACTGCAAGGACAGTCCTTCAAGCCTTAGGGTTCATGGCATCTTGTATTCTGGTGCTTCCCAATGCCAAACTGCATATGAGGAAGCTACAATGGTATCTCAAAATGTATGGACACAGCACTGCCAGGATTTGGACACTGTCATTCAAATAATACCTTGCATTCAAAAGGAATTTTGTGGTGGGCTCAGGAATGTCACCTAAACAAGGGACTCTCTGTGACCCGCCAGAGGCGAGTCAAATTCTAACGACAGATGCCTCAGACATTGCTTGGGGAGCTCATCTAAATGGAAAGTGGATACAAGACAAGTGGCCTGCCAGACTACAGCATCTACATATCAACATGAAGGAGATGTTAGCAGTCCAGTTTGCATTAATGGCTTTCAAGGAGTTACTTCTTCCAGGGCAGGTGTTGATTCTAACAGACAACACAACTGTCATGTGGTACATCAACAAACAAGGGGAACACATTCTTACCCATTGTGGAGGCAAGCGAGGATTTTATGGGAGACTGCGGCCAGCTTGCAACTAACTCTTCAGGCAAGGTTTCTGCCGGGAGCACAGAACTCCTTAGCAGATGTGTTAAGCAGACAAATCATGGATCCCCACGAGTGGAAACTGGATCTTCATGTATTTCAAAAGTTGACAGTGTCCTGGGGAACTCCAGACATAGATCTGTTCGCTTCTCCACTAAACCACCAGCTGCCAAAGTTTTGCACAAAGAGGTTTCATCACACAGCTTGGAAAGTGGATGCTCTTTCTTTCAGTTGGAAAAACTTCATGTGTATGCGTTTCCACCTCTGCCTCTTCTTCCAAAGGTGCTTCTAAAGGTCAGACAAGACAAGCCAAGGATGATTTTAATAGCTCCAGATTGGCCTCGCAGCACTGGTACCCATTACTGAGGAGTCTGGTAAAGAAGCCTCCATGGCCTTTACCCTTGATTCCACATCTGTTGTCTCAGAAGGACGGTCGTCTGCTCAATGTCAAGCTTCACTCTCTTCATCTAACAGCCTGGCATATAATGTTTTGAAAGACAGCAGGTCTCAACTTCCTCAACAAGTTTTAAATGTGATTATGGAAGCCAGAAGACCTAGTACAAGGAAAGTGTACGCAGAAAAATGGAAGAGATTTTTATTTTGGACTGCAGCAAAGAATTTGGAGATTTCAGAGCCTAATTTGAGTGTGGCTCTTCAATATCTTACTGAGTTATTGGACAAAGGTTTGTCTTTCTCTTCCATTAAGATTCATGCTGCAGCAATTTCAGCTCACTATGATTGTGACCCACCATTGTTTTCACATCCTTTGTTCAAGCAATTTCTTAGAGGGGCAAAGAATATAAGACCCCGTAGAGCTCCTACTCCTGCTTGGGATCTCAATTTTGTGTTGGAGAAACTTACTCTACAACCTTTTGAGCCTGCAGCTACTGCTGAACTGAAATACTTGTCATGGAAGACTGCTTCTTTGCCGCCCATTACTGCTGCCAGAAGGGCTTCCGAGTCCCAGGCCCTTATGGCGGTTGCTACTTTTTGATTTTTCATAAGGATAGGGTATCATTACGTACTAATCCTTCCTTTATGCCTAAAGTGGTTTCTAGTGTGGCTTTAAACCAAACTATTCATTTGCCTACTTTTATGCAGATCCCCAAAATAAAGGGGAAAAGATTTTGCATACTTTAGATGTACACAGGCAATTGCGTTATTATTTGAGCAGGACTAAGGATTTTAGGCAGTCTCAGCAGTTGTTTGTTTCTTTTGCCTTGAGTTCTCAGGGCAAGCCTGTGTCAAAACAAACTATTTCTAGATGGATTGGGTGTTGCATTACATTTTGTTATTCCCATCATGGCAAGGAGATTCCAGCTGGGATTAGGCCTCATTCCACTAGGGCTACTGCCACTTCAACAGCATTTCTGAGGGGGGTGGCAACTAATGATATTTTGGAGGCAGCTACTTGGAGTTCAGTGCATACTTTCTCTAAGCATTATCACCTTCCTCTCTACTCTAAGTCTAGGGCTGGTTTTGCCACAGCTATTTTGCAGGGCATGTTGTCAGTTCCTGCTTCCTTATGATTTGCCAGCCTCCCTTACCTCTGCTTTGGGATTCTACCCAATAGTTAGGACTGCAGCAATGTGGAATGAAGAACATAGTACAGTTTTGTACCTACCATAAATGTAGATGTTCGAGGATCCACATTGCTGCAGTCCAATTTACCCTCCCTCCTTCCCCTCTGTGTTTAGGGGTGGTTGTGTAGGTGAGGTTATATTCTGCTACTTTTGTATATTTTGTATATATATATATATATTTTGGTGCAGGTATGTTGGGAGTTTTGGTTTTTGGGCCTTATCTTTTCAGGGTCTTCTGACATCTGGGGCAAGAAAAGACTGAGGATATGACGTCGGTCATGCGCATTAGTACCCTGACGTACTGACGTCAGTCTAATGCGCCCTGACCGACGTCAGCCATATACTTTGGTATTCGGGCCGACTGGACAGCGGACTACCCAATAGTTAGGACTGCAGCAATGTGGATCCTCGAACATCTACATTTATGGTAGGTACAAAACTGTACTTTTTGGAATTATAGCCAACAAGTTCAACCTTGGTCTCATCAAGACCATAACACATTTTCCCACATGCTTTTGGAAGTCTTGATGTATTGTTTTGCAGATTTTAGCAGGGCCTGGGTGGTGGTCTGTGTAAGAAAAGGCTTCAGTCTTGCAACCCTACCCCATAGTCCAGGGATGTAGAGAATGTGGGAAATTGTTGTCAAATGTACTACACCAGTACTTGACAGAAATATCTGCAACTCCTTCTGTGTTGCTGTAGGTTTCTTGGCAGCCTCCCTGACCAGTTTTCGTCTTGTCTTTTCATCAGTTTTGGAGGGACGTTGAGTTCTTGGCGACATCACTGTTGTCCCATATTTTCTCCACTTTTTGATGACTGTCTTCACTGTTTTGTATGGTATATCCACTGCTGTGGAATTTTCTTTTGTACCCTTTTTCTGACTGATACCTTTCAACAATGAGATCCCTTTGCTATAAATAAATGCAATCTGAGGGTCATGCTGCTCAGTGCTAGAAGTCTGAATCTCAAGATGCACTCGCTCAAAGCATTCCTCAAACTGGAGAATATCAACATTTATGCTGTAACGGAGACCTGGTTTAAAGTGGCAGAAAGCAACCCTGTGCTACCAGGCTGTAACGCATTCCACACCTTTCGGCCCCGAAACATGGACCGTAGCTACAAAGGCAGTGGTGTCTCCATATTCATAAAGTATATGCACACCTCCAGACTTGTAGCCCAGCATAACACATCCGAGATGCCTCCGGTGCAACTAACATTGGGTAAGATAGCGATCTACGTCATAGCCTGCTATAGGTTCCCAGCCATGTCCCTAGACTCAGTCCACGATGTTCTTCATTCCACATTGCTGCAGTCCTAACTATTGGGTAGTCCGCTGTCCAGTCGGCCCGAATACCAAAGTATATGGCTGACGTCGGTCAGGGCGCATTAGACTGACGTCAGTACGTCAGGGTACTAATGCGCATGACCGACGTCATATCCTCAGTCTTTTTTGCCGCATGGTCCGATGCAGAAGCAATTTTGCGAGTGCAGGTTGGCGTTCTGAAAGTTTCTGAAGTCAGAGTTTCAGACCTAATCAAAGTTGGCTAAGTACCCCGTTGGGGAATATTTTGTTTTTTCTTGCCTCAGTATTTAACCGGATGTCAGAAAAAGTGAATAACTGTATTTCTTGTGGGAAACAGATACCTCATAGGGATTACCATACTTTGTGTATACCTTGTTTAGGGCCTGAGCACGACGTTGTTGGATGCCGCTCTTGTGCTAGATTTAACAAACGCACTATTAAGAGAAGGTTAGACTGTGCCAGGTTAGTTTTGGGAAGCGTTGTAACTATAAAATGCCGCCGGATGCTCCGGCCGCTTCGGGCAAAAAGCGCAAGGATAAAGCAGCAAAGCCTAGAATGGAAGAACCGACAGTCCCTGACGCCGGTTCTTTAGAAGGCTCAGTGGAGCCGGAGGTTCTGCCAGGTGTTTCTTTAGAGTCTCAGGGAGAGACTTTATTGTTACAGGATGTATCCTCTCAGGAAGTAGGCCAGGCTGAGGGGGCTTCTCAGGTGGCTGTTCTTCCCTCTCTTCCTAAGGTGGTTAGAGCCTCCCCCTCTGTTTCCAAGGCTTCTTTGAGAGGCAGGCCTAGTGTAGCTTCAGTGGGGGTTTCTCCTAGTGCTTCAGGGTCTTTGCCTAAAAAACATATGCTTAAAATGGCAGAGGATTTGATTACTATGATTAGAGGTTCTATGCCCCTCCTGATAAGAGGCCTAGGGTGGAACCTGAGTTTGAGAGTTTTGAGCACTGTTCGAGGCTTCTGAGTCTTCGGCTGAAGACTTGCAGGAGTATCCTCCTTATTCTGATTCTGATGTGGATGATTCTACTCCTTCAGCTTCTCCTCCTGAGGATTTTTCATTTTCAGAGACTCTGCATTCCATGAGGGAGCATTTTAAATGGGAAGGTCAAGATTTCTCTGATTCCAGGAAGAGGCTTAGGGAATTCTTGTTTTACCCCAGCATAGGCCTTTAGCTATACCTCCGGTTCTGAATGTGGTGGAAGATGTTTTGCAGAGGCTTCCCTGAATCCTGATTCTTTGCCTCCTGCACCAGTTAAACCGGATAGGTACTATAGGGTGCCTGAAGCTCATAAGTATCTTTTAAGAGTCCTAGGGCAGACCCGAAACTGTCTCTCAGGGGCCTAAAGGGGTGAAGGCCTCTGTTGTTAAAAATCCTGTTCCTCCTGATAAGGAGGCAAGGGCTTTGGATAGATGGGGAAAGAAAGTGTATACTTCTTCCACTTTAGCCATGAGGGCATTGAATTGTCAGTTTCACATGTTAAAATATCAGAATTACCTCCTTTCACAATTGAAATCTAAGGTGGATGCTTTGGCAGAAGGTATTGAGTGTAAAGAGTTGCAGGATTTAGTTCATGTGTCTGAACAGGTGGGTAAACATTCCTTGCAGTGTGGTTTTGATGCTGTGCAGGCCTCCTCGAGGGTGGCTGCCACTGGTTCTGTTCTTCGTAGGCATGCCTGGTTGAGAGATCAGAATTTAGCTGAGCATGTTAAAACAAGGATTTTGGATGCTCCTTTGCAGTCTGATGTGTTGTTTGGTTCGCCTGTGGAAGCAGTTTTAAAGAAAATGGAGGACAAGGCTAAGTCTATGCAAACTGTTAAGGATTTTTGCAGGTGCAGCCTCCAAGTTTAGTAGAAATTGGCCTACTAAGGGATGGACTTATCCTGCTTATGATTCCCAGTCTAGGGGTAGGTCTAGGCGTGGTAGGGGCAGAGCTCAAGGTTCTTTTAGGCCTAGGACAGGGAGTTCCCCTGCTCAGACTTCTGGTGAGGGCAGGGGTCAGTCCTTTCGTAAGCAGACCCAATGACCTGCCTTTTCAGCTGCCAGTACATTCTCGCCTGGCAGCACCTTTGGGAGGAAGACTGTCTCTTTCAAAGAAAATTGGGATTTAATTACCCAAGACAGATGGGTTCTGGATATCATTCACCACGGTTACAGGTTTTATTTCCATACCTTGCCTCCTTTCAAAGGCATGCCAGACATTCCTCCTCTACAAAGAAAAGAGGCTCACAAGCAAATTTCTCTGTTGCTCCAAATAGGGGCCATTCAGCCAGTTCCTGTACCAGAAAGGGGCCTAGGGTTTTATTCTCGCCTGTTCCTAGTACCAAAGAAGGGGAACACGTGGAGACCAATTTTGGATTTATCTATCCTCAACACTTATCTGGACATTCCCAAGTTCAAAATGTTGACGTTACAACAGCTTTTACCTCTGCTGGGCAAAGATCACTGGATGGTAACTTTAGATCTCAAGGAAGCTTACCTTCATGTGCCTATAAGACTAAGTTGCAGGAAGTATCTGCGTTTTCGAGCTGGAAATTCTCATTATCAGTTCTCTGCATTGCCCTTTGGCTTATCCACTGCCCAGAGTATTCACAAAGGTTCTGGCTCCAGTGATAGCTTACTTCAGGTTAAAAGGAATTCAAATCTATCCTTACTTGGACGACTGCCTGATTCTAGCTCAAGAAAAGGAAGACCTTCTACAGCATTTGGATTATGTCATAGCAGTGCTAAGATGCCTAGGGTATTCTGTGAACGAAATAAAGTCCAGTCTAGTACCCTCTCAAGACATGTGCTTTCTGGGTGTGAGACTGAATACAGCAGCCCAGATGGCCTTTTTAACCCCGGACAGACAAAAGAATCTTTCCAGTTACTTCCATCAGCTATCTCTTCAGTCCGGGCTGACTGCAAGGACAGTCCTTCAGGCCTTAGGGTTCATGGCATCTTGTATTCTGGTGCTTCCCAATGCCAAACTGCATATGAGGAAGCTGCAATGGTATCTCAAAAATGTATGGACACAGCACTGCCAGGATTTGGACACTGTCATTCAAATAATACCTTGCATTCAAAAGGAATTTTTGTGGTGGGCTCAGGAATGTCACCTAAACAAGGGACTCTCTGTGACCCGGCCAGAGGCGAGTCAGATTCTAACGACAGATGCCTCAGACTTTGCTTGGGGAGCTCATCTAAATGGAAAGTGGATACAAGACAAGTGGCCTGCCAGACTACAGCATCTACATATCAACATGAAAGAGATGTTAGCAGTCCAGTTTGCATTAATGGCTTTCAAGGAGTTACTTCTTCCAGGGCAGGTGTTGATTCTAACAGACAACACAACTGTCATGTGGTACATCAACAAACAAGGGGGAACTCATTCTTACCCATTGTGCAGGCAAGCAATGATTTTATGGGAGACTGCACTCAGCTTGCAACTAACTCTTCAGGCAAGGTTTCTGCCGGAGCACAGAACTCCTTAGCAGATGTGTTAAGCAGACAAATCATGGATCCC
The DNA here is from genome assembly GCF_019279795.1 of Protopterus annectens. Classification (NCBI taxonomy): domain Eukaryota; kingdom Metazoa; phylum Chordata; order Ceratodontiformes; family Protopteridae; genus Protopterus; species Protopterus annectens. The sequence goes on from NC_056728.1 coordinate 216,591,633, forward strand.
CACGAGTGGAAACTGGATCTTCATGTATTTCAAAAATTGACAGTGTCATGGGGAACTCCAGACATAGATCTGTGCGCTTCTCCACTAAACCACCAGCTGCCAAAGTTTTGCACAAAGAGGTTTCATCACACAGCTTGGAAAGTGGATGCTCTTTCTTTCAGTTGGAAAAATCTTCATGTGTATGCTTTTCCACCTCTGCCTCTTCTTCCAAAGGTGCTTCTAAAGGTCAGACAAGACAAGCCAAGGATGATTTTAATAGCTCCAGATTGGCCTCGGCAGCACTGGTACCCATTACTGAGGAGTCTGGTAAGGAAGCCTCCATGGCCTTTACCCTTGATTCCACACCTGTTGTCTCAGAGGGACGGTCACCTGCTCAATGTCAAGCTTCACTCTCTTCATCTAACAGCCTGGCATATTCTGTTTTGAAAGACAGCAGGTCTCAACTTCCTCAACAAGTTTTAAATGTGATTATGGAAGCCAGGAGACCTAGTACAAGGAAAGTGTACGCAGAAAAATGGAAGAGATTTTTATTTTGGAGTGCAGCAAACAATTTGGAGATTTCTGAGCCTAATTTAAGTGTGGCTCTTCAATATCTTACTGAGTTATTGGACAAAGGTTTGTCTTTCTCTTCCATTAAGATTCATGCTGCAGCAATTTCAGCTCACTATGATTGTGACCCACCATTGTTTTCGCATCCTTTGTTCAAGCAATTTCTTAGAGCGGCAAAGAATATAAGACCCCCATGAGAGCTCCTACTCCTGCTTGGGATCTCAATTTTGTGTTGGAGAAACTTACTCTACAACCTTTTGAGCCTGCGGCTACTGCTGAATTGAAATACTTGTCATGGAAGACTGCTGTTTTGTTGGCCATTACTTCTGCAAGAAGGGTTTCTGAGTTGCAGGCCCTTATGGCGGTAGAGCCTTTTTGATTTTTCATAAGGATAGGGTATCTTACGCACTAATCCTTCCTTTATGCCTAAGGTGGTTTCTAGTGTGGCTTTAAACCAAACTATTCATTTGCCTACTTTTATGCAGATCCTCAAAATAAAGGGGAAAAGATTTTGCACACTTTAGATGTACACAGGCAGTTGCTATTATTTGAGCAGGACTAAGGATTTTAGGCAGTCTCAGCAGTTGTTTGTTTCTTTTGCTTTGGGTTCTTGAGGGCAAACCTGTGTCAAAACAAACTATTTCTAGGTGGATTGGGTTTTGCATTGCATTTTGTTATTCCCATCATGGCAAGGAGATTCCAGTTGGGATTAGGCCTCATTCCACTAGGGCTACTGCCACTTCTACAGCATTTCTAACCGCGGTGGCAACTAAGGATATTTTGGAGGCAGCTACTTGGAGTTCAGTGCATACTTTCTCTAAGCATTATCACCTTCCTCTCTACTCTAAGTCTAGGGCTGGTTTTGCCACAGCTATTTTGCAAGGCATGTTGTCAGTTCCTGCTTCCTTATGATTTGCCAGCCTCCCTTACCTCTGCTTTGGGATTCTACCCAATAGTTAGGACTGCAGCAATGTGGAATGAAGAACATAGTACAGTTTTGTACCTACCATAAATGTAGATGTTCGAGGATCCACATTGCTGCAGTCCAATTTACCCTCCCTCCTTCCCCTCTGTGTTTAGGGGTGGTTGTGTAGGTGAGGTTATTTTCTAGTAATTTTGTATATATTGTACATATTTTTGCTGCAGGTATGTTTGGAGTTTTTGGTTTTGGCCATATCTTTTCAGGGTCTTCTGACATCTGGGGCAAGAAAAGACTGAGGATATGATGTCGGTCATGCGCATTAGTACCCTGACGTACTGACGTCAGTCTAATGCGCCCTGACCGACGTCAGCCATATACTTTGGTATTCGGGCCGACTGGACAGCGGACTACCCAATAGTTAGGACTGCAGCAATGTGGATCCTCGAACATCTACATTTATGGTAGGTACAAAACTGTACTTTCCTAAGCACCCTGGAATCTATCAAGGTCCAACCCAACACCCTCCTACTAGGAGACTTCAACTACCCCTCCATCAGCTGGGAGAACTAACTCAAGCACCAATACACTGGCCCAACACTTCCTGGAATTCATCAGTTCTAGTGCCCTGGACCAGCTCATTCTGACCTCCACTAGAGGAAGCAACATCCTTGACCTGGTTATTAATAACATGGGCGACCGTTGCTCTGCACCAGTAGTCATTCCCTCCTTGGTCAGATCTGAGCATAAAGTAATCACCATGGAAATCCACATCTTACCCCCCCCACACACACAAAGGTTATCCACCTTGAAAAACTTCTCCAAAGCTGACTTTGGGCTCCTAAAAACAGAGATTGCTAACTTCGTGGCACCCATGCCAATGGAAGATATCTGCATGACTGCCGAATTGTACACCAGTGCACTCCTGCGAACATTTCTTTTTATTTTACATTTGTTGACTGGGATAGTCTGACTGGATGCATGTCCATTTTCAGCGGAGGCCCGGGGAGAAAAGCTCCAAGGGTAAGCAAATACAGCATTACATAATACCAGCATTATACATTACAAAACAGACTATAGAGGGCTGAGGATATATAATTATTGCGATTATGGTGTATGTAAAGGCTAGGAGGGCTGAAGTAGTGCTGTGATGAGGACGGAAGCCATGCTGAGTGTCTGCCATAAGGTGATTCTGGATTAGGTGGTGCATGAGTTGTCTATGAATACATTACATTTTTCCATAATCTTTGCAAGTGGAGAGAGTATAGCTATTGTCCTATAATTGGAGAATTCAGTAGAGCTGCTTCCTTTGTGAAGTGGGATTACATAGGATATTTTCCATATGGTGGGAATTTTAGCTTCTACTATGGTTCGATTGATTAGTATTGAGACTGGGTAAGCAATAGCATCAGCTGATTTTTGTAGGTACTCGGCAGGGAGTTGATCAGCAGAAAGTGTAGTGGGTTTTAATTTTTTGATCAAGGTACGGATAAGTGAAGTGGCGACTGGTTGGATGCTGAATGCAAGTAGGTTTCTAGGGGTAGCAAGTGCGGATGACCTAGATACCTTCACCGGTGACAGCAAATGCTCCCTTGATAGAATACCAAGCTCACGCTGTTAAAATGCAGCTTCAAAGATGTAAAGTAAATGCCAAGTGTAGCCAAAATAGCAAAGAACGATGAGTTCCAAACAAAACAGCTTTATTCCAATGAGTAAACCACAAGCGCTTTCGCCTGTTGGTCACGGGCTTTTTCAAGTGTACCAATTGAGTTAAAAACAATGCTTATATACTGCTATAGCCAAAGAGTCATAGATTAATTAGCTCAAATTAATTAGTTAATTGTTTTCGTCGTAGACAAATTATAATTATGGTCTAATTTTCTGCCTAGAATAATGCTTAAGCCAGTGCAGTTGAATAAATGCTATTAAAATGCTCGTACAAAAATAAAAATGAAAATTGCATTACATTTCTCATAGAGATGTTGAAAATAGAAATTAAAATACACTTCTAAGTATATTGTTACCATAGATATTAAAAACAAGTGCATCATCCGCTAAGTTGTTTAAAAACTTTCAAACGTTGTGCTAGAGAGTTCATGACAATGGAACCTATTGTAAATGCATTATTTTGAAATAGATTTAAAATACTAAACATAAAACATATTTAAGAACTAATCATTGAATGTACAGCGAATATCAAGTTTAAAAATAAAAACTTAATACAGATGGTTTGTTGTCATAATAAGCCATAATGAAACTAATGGTAAAAATGTAATGTACAAGATATGTCATAAAACAAGTATGTCAACTTAAATGTAATTAGAGTATTGGGGAAATGATGTTAACTGTTGGGGCTACAGGTTTTAATGTGAGTAATGAACATTATAACTTATTCCTTTTGGCTTTTAGAATACTAGCCAAACTAAGCCCATCATTCAATCCTGGATGTTTTGTGGCGTTCAATCTAATTTGCCACATCAATTCTCTCGTACTAAGTGTTGTTTCCTAGTCCCCTCCTCTCAAATCTTGAAGGACCTTGTCTAGAACAAAAAAACGAATGGACATATTAGTACAAGTCAGAGAATGCTTAAAGAAAGCATTGGACTCTTTCTTGATCTTGACGTCGTGCATGTGCTCATATATCCTACGTTTCAGTTCCCTTTCTGTTTTGCCCACATAAAATGATGGGCAGTTCTGGCAAAGCCCTATGTAAACTACTCCTGAAGAGTTACAAGAATAGTGTTTCTTGGATGTTAATGTGATGTTACGAGAGGAGATGTGCACCTGGTCAGAATCAGCAATGAATGAGCATTGGTGGCACCTGCCACATGGAAAAGTCCCTCTCCTTTTGGAAATGCCATAATTCTGTGCCTTGTCTCCTGTACAGATGTTTTGCTCAAACATACCCTTTAAATTGGTGTTCCTTTTTCTAATAAAAGATATTTTACTGGAAAAAATGCCAGTGAATTCCTCATGTGAAGAAACAATAGGCCAAAAGTTTTTTATAGTATTTTCAATAAACTGAGCATCCTGCGAATGTGTATACAAAATTACTGTGAGCATTGAAGTCTGATGCTTCATGTACTCTGGGCGTAAAAGTCCCTACACCTAAAAGTGGGGGGAAATGCTGATCCCTTTTCTCAAAAATTTCTTCAAATATAGCGTGAAAAAATATAGGTGGATAACCCCTGTTTAAAAATAGGCCTCTGAGGAACTCTGCCTCCTCCAAAAATAAGTCTTTGGTACTACATATTCTGGAAGCTCGTACTAATTGCCCCTTAATGATGCCTTTTTTGATGTATGGGGGATGCCCACTATCAAAATGCAGATAAGAATTGCAATATGTGTCTTTCCTGAAAATCTTGGAAACAAACCCTGGTTTGTTCAGGTTTTTTATTAACTGTATATCCAAATAGTGTAAAGTTGTGTTATTAATTTCATAAGTAAATTTGAGAAAATCTGTGGTGTTGGTCAAATAATCCATAAATTTAAGAAACTGCTGTTTGGAACCAGCCCACAGAATACATATGTCATCAAGGTACCTTTTTATAAAAACAAATGTACTGCTTCCAATCAGTGGAGTGGATAAATTCCATTTCCCATTTATGCAGAACTATGTTTGCATAAGTTGTAGCACAAGGGGCACCCATAGCCACCCCACTCTTTTGCCTGAAAAACTCCCCATTAAAGTATATGAAATTGTTATTTAAGACTAGGTTCATAAAATCTATTGTTAGATTAATTAAATCATTACTCAGACCAGATTCCTTATTTATCACTTCACCGAACCATTCCATCCCCTTTCCATGGGGAATGCTGGGGAACAATTCCACAATGTCTATTGTAATCATGTGTAAATTGGAATTGTCCATATCTTGATTTAGGCACGTTAAAAATTCCGAAGAGTCTTTGCAAATGTAATTGAGACCTGCTACAAAGTTTTTAAGGTGGAAATCAACAAATTTACTAAAAGGTTCTGTTATACTCCCAGCCCCTGCAACTATGGGGCGAAATTTTAAGGGATCTAAGCCCTTATGCACCTTGGGTATGCCAAATAAAATGGGGGTTCTAGGTTTAGGAACCACTAGGTAATTGTGTTTCTTCTCGTCAATAAACCCTTGCATTAAAAGGTCATATGTACAGTGTTTTATCTTTCCTAATGCAATGTTTAACTCGTTCAAAGAGATGGGCTCATAAGTTTTATCATCCTGCAAAAGATTATAAATATAATTTTCATACTCTAGTTGCTGCATTAAAACAATACCCCCTCCTTTATCTGGTTTCATTACCCGTATATTTTCCATTTTTAATTTGTCTATTGTAACTTGTAGTTTGTGAGGGAAATTGGGAGATTGTGTATTCTGCTTTCTAGGGGTGCCACTTTCTGGACCAGGGGAGCTAGGAGGTAGTTGGCTAGCTAGGGCTTGAATTGTCTCAGTAAAGAATCGGTTAAAACTGTCAAACATCTTCAGGGGTTTTATCAATAGTAGCAGCAGGGATTGGGGTTGAAGTTTGTCCAGGATGTAGTAGATTATTTAAACCTGCCCAAAACTTCTGAGGGTTATTTTGATTTACTGTCTGTAAATTGCAGTAGTATTTTTTTTTTGTCTTGTAAAATTGATTTTTTGGTTTCGTTCCTGGATTGCCTGTATTTAATGTGATCTTGAGGGTCTTTAGAAAAACGCCATAAAGCCCATGCTTTGTTTCTAAGGGTAATTTTTAGTTTAGACTCTTTAGAAAGCCATGGCGCAGTTTTTGCCTTGGTTCTCTTTGAACGAACAGGTGCATGCAAATCAAGGATCTCAAGGAATTTCTTGTTTAAAGTATGCTACTGCTTCCTCTAAGGGGAGGTGTTTTAGAATAGACCAATTACATGAGTTTAGTTCTTGCTGGAATTTGGCAGGGTCAAAGTTTTTATTGTTTCTAACCTTTCTGAGTAAGGGTTGTTGGGAATTAATGGTTTTGTGCTTAATTACATATGTGAGAAGGTGATTGCTTAGGCCATCAAGGAGGTTCGTTGAGGGTACCAGATGTGTACATTTGGGGGGGTGACTATTTGAGTACCCAGTCAAGTATGCTTTCCTTTTGGTTGGGTTTACCTATCCTAATTTGTGTAAATGCATGCAGGTTAATATGGGTGGTTGGGGATTCTGAGGAACAGGTGCCCCAGTCTATGTTAAAGTCTCCAAGTAGTAGGGTTTCTTGGGGGTAGTGACATGATAGCCAGTGCAGGATATCTTCAAGTGTAGATATATTGTTACCTGGGGGAATGTACATACAGATGATATTAATGCGTTTATTTTTATTAAGCTGCAATTTGGTGGCAAGAATCTCTAAGTTATTAATCTGAGGTGGTTGTATTACATCTATGGTGACATTCAACTCAGATTTATAGAGTACAGCTACCCCACCCCCCTTCCTTGAAGCACAGTCCAGCCTGTGTATGTTGTACCCAGGTGGTAACACTTCATTGTCTTTAGTGTTAGGTTTTAACCAGGTTTCAGATAAACAGAGAATCTCAGGGGAGTGAACATCCAGAAGTGCATGCAATTCATGTACCTTGTTATTAATGCTTCTAATATTGAGATGACAGACTAGGAGAGAGTTAGTTGGCTTAATTGTAGGTTTGTAGCTTAGATTGCAAGTAGAGGGGGGTATGTGTATCTGAAGTGGGTGGGCCAGGGTTGTGGTGAATATCACCACCAAGTATTAGGTTGAGTCTATACTTTGTGATGAACTTCAGGAATTTGTTTATTAGTTTGTGGTAGTGTTTGGATCTAGAGCTAATGTGCCTGAGGTTGAGATGTTGATAGACTGAACAAGCTGTTGGATAGGATCTGGTACTGTACGTATAGTTGAAGGTGGAAGGATTTACAGCTGGGGTGATAGTATGGCCTTTTGGGACCTGAAATCCAGTGAGAAACTGGTTTTCATACAAGGTAAGGAGGTATGGTGCGAACAAGAGGGGTAGTAAAGAGGAGTATATCATTATCTGTGATTCAGCTAGTGAGTTAAGGAGCTGTTTTACCTTATGATGCAACACCAGAAGATAGAGTGGTGAGGTAAAGCTACTGGAAGGGGGAAGGGAGAATGCCAGATGAAAGCTAATGGGTGCAATTAAAATGTAGGTAGAAGAATGGGGGTGGGTGGAATTATCCCAGATGAAAGCAGATAGGATCTAGAAAGTGGGGGGAGTGGCTTTAGTACTATAAATTTAGAGGTACGGGGGCGGGAGGGAATTGGGGGCAGGGAGGGGAGGGGAGCAAAGACAGCCCGAGCGTAGCAGGGCTATTGCAGTTTACAAGGTTTCCTAAGGTGCCCTAAAGCTATAAGGTACGTATTATAGCTCTTAATGTAAGAGTCAATTTACTTAAGTTACAGGGGAAGGAGGCAAACTCTTGAGTAGAAAAAAGAGCCTTATGGCTGACCAATATGGTGACCTACTTAATTACAAAGCATTGTAAGTGAAAGCTTAACAAATGCTTTTTGTGTGCAACCTACTCTGTTTAAATGCTGAGAGAAACTGATTGCAGTCCTGTAGACACCGTTTTGTAGGGAACTGTAGAGTTCAACTAGGAAAAGAGAAAAGCAGAGATTCTAGGGTAAGCATGAAGGCAACAACAGGCAGTTATTTTATAATAATACATTCAGAAAGGTTTGGTGGGGAGGGTGTAAAGTAGCATACTTCAGAATGAACTAAGATTTATAGCTAAGAAACCTAAGCAAGAGAGCAATGCAGGAAATAAACGCTTGTCAGATTTTAAAGAGCTACCAGAAAAACTAAATCAATTGTTTACAGTTGTACAACTGGAAAATTGTCAGTAAAAGCGCTTCAGGTATAGCTAGCCCAAGTTATTCAAGTCATAAAAGCACTTCTTCAATCTGTGTGTGCAATTTAAACATTAAAAACACATGCAGCAAGTAGGAGCTTCGATTATACACTTTCTCTAGGTACAGGTTCAGTTTAAACACAAATATTACTACAGAAATGGGAAAACTCCCTTATTAGCCTCAGCAAAAAGTTGAGATCCCTTATCCAATCCTCTAAAGCCAGCTATGAAGGCAGAATTGCGGCAGACTACACAAAGCCTTCTGTAGTTCTATCAAGAACCTCCGTGGCAATATCCAGATTTGCTCTGAGTTACTGCACAGTGGTACCTCATACTGAGCCAACAGATATTGCCAACATACTGGCTGACAGATTCAGTGCCATCTTTACCTCTGTCTCCCCCACTAAAGGAACAATCACAATACCCGGAGAATGCCAGGCACCCAGCATTACTGCAGCACAGGTTAAAGCTGTATTGTCCAAGGCCACGAATACAGCTTCCATGGGACCCAGTAATATTCCTGGCTGTGTTCTACATGAACTGCAAAGCGAACTGGCACCATATCTGTGCCCTGTTCAGTCACAGCCTCACCTCAGGCTTTGTCTCTACCAAATGGCGTACTGCCAAAGTCATCCTTCTCAATAAAGGGGGAGCAACTACTGACCCTGTGAATTATCGCCCCATTAGCCTGACTAGTCTGATATGTAAAGCTATAGAGTGCATCATTGTGGACCTGATAAAGATATAGGAAATCTCCAAACTCTAGACCCCACGCAATTTGGCTTTGTGAAAGGGAGATCATGCCTGATCAACCTGGTTGACTGAGTCAGTCACCAGGGCTGTGGATGAAGGTAAGGCACTGCATACAGCCTACCTTGATCTGGCAAAGGCTTTTGATACCATTTCTCACTTGGCAGTTATTGATAAACTCACCAAACTAGGCATCAACCCTTATCACTAGGTGGGTTGCAAATTTTCTCACAGATAGAACACACAGTGTGAAAGTAGTAGACTCCAAGTCAGACTGCCGACCAGTTACGAATGGAGTCCCACAAAGATCGGTCCTGTGTCCTCTCCTGTTCTGCATCTACTTCTCAGAAGTCCAGGCCAAAACAAAGGGACTCTGACTGACCAAGTTCGCAAACAACTGCAAGCTGGGAGCCATTATTAACTCAAGTGATGCAGACATCCTACAGAAAGACCTCACTGCGACCAATGACTGGTGTCGAAACCATGGCCTTAAGCTTAATGCCAAACAAATATCGTCATCCCCTTTGGTAAAAATTAATTTCCCACTAATTACCACATCGATTGGAGCCCACTGAGCTCTGAAGGTGTTCTAAGGTTAACAGCAACCTCTCCTTCGACCACCACATTGCCACTGTGGTCAGAAAGGCCTTCTATGTGGTACATCTCATTACCAAGGGTTTTGCATCCAGGAAGAAAGGTCATTGTCTCTTTTTCTACTCTTCTCTTGTTAAACCACTCATTCAGTATAATGCCACATTTGGCATGTACCTCACTAGACACCTGCAACAGCAGGAGAGGCCACAGAAGTACCTCGTGAAGAGGATCCTAGGCATTAAACACATGTCGTACATGGACAGACTCAGGACTCCAGCTGTTCTCTGTCTCATGTCGCCTACTTAGAGGTGATCTTTGCTGGACTTACAAAGCCATGTCCGACCCAGCTCTGTTGAAATGCTACATCTAAAGAAATGCCAGTCTCTCTGCACCACATGCTTTAGAGACCTCAACCTCGTTACCACAGTCATGCTGGAGGGACAGGTTCCTTACCCAGACTACCCATGCTCTGGAATAGACTTCCCATACATGTCAAGCAGAGCACCTCGCTTGCCCTCTTCAAGAGAAATCTTGATGAGTGGATGGGTAATAGAAAGTTCACCCAGGGGATCTCTCCAGTGGCTCTATTTGATACAAGTACTGGGAACCAACGTCGGCCGGCATGATGCCAGGGCACGTCTATGGGCTAGGCTTGTAAAGGCTCCAGGGCCACTAGCCTAGTACACACCTATAAACCTATGATGCCTTGTAAGCTCTCTGCATACCATGGTTTTGCTGTAGCAGCAACTGAATAAATGTCAGGAAAATCCTACTAGGACATCTGGGCGTGATAGTCTCTCTAATTGATGGCAGGTGTATACCCAAGATGACTGAATGCTGTAATTCAAATCAAAAGGTGCTTCAATAAAATATGTTTAAGGGTGTGCGCACTTATGCTTATTGTACATTTTATTTTTTTTTTTTATATTATTTCCCTAACAGATGTTTGTTTTTCAGTTGAATTGTACAGGTTCTAGGTCACATTAAAGGTGGGAAAAGTTTAGAAATTATTAATTTTGGTCTTTCTTTTTTATATCACAAAAACCTGGCATTTTAACAGGGGTGTATACACTTTTTACATCCTCTGTATAACACCTTTTTCATTAAACGCCTAGGTCCAGCTTTTCTGTTTACATTTGGCAGGTTAAACTTTTATCCAGCTGTTTCTTGTCATATCCATTGAATGTATGCCATATGTGAGAAAACTTTGTTATATTGAAAGCCCTCAAACCACATCTAAAACCTATTAATTTAATACTAACACAAAAGTATGTACATCTTCAAATATTGGGGTTTTACCATCTTAATATGAACAAATGTTGCAAGCTGACAGCTACACTCACATACTTGTTACTGTAAAAGAAAGGCTGTCCCAGCTAAGATGCATGGTGTGGCCTGTGATTCTAAGTGTGAACTGGTTTTGTGTTGTCTTTATAGCTCTCCCAACTGGGAGAACCCCTGAATGCTTTCAGAGAGCATTATCTCCTAGCCAGTTTCTCTCCTCTTTCTTTTTTTTTCCCCAGCCAGTCATTCTCCAGCAGACTGTAACCAATTTATCTTTATCAAATTGTCTCCATGGAGACATGAGGGCCATATACAGAATTGCTACTAAGCATACACTCGGTATTCTTTATTTACTTGCCTTCTCTTAAAACTTGTTACTAAATCAATAGGAGATCCTTAATCCAGTTATTCCCCCATGCAAGATTCAGAAAAAAGCACATTGTGTTTTTCTTTTGTTGCAATCATTTAACTATTTTTACATTGCAGTGCCTGCATTACTTTAAAAAAAATAAATGAGAAGACAGAATGAAGAAAAGTGAAAAAAATAGCATTTGCAAACCACATTACACTTAGAAAACACTGAGAAAACTTGATAGCATGAAAAGAAAATCATACTTTACAAAATAGTACTATTAAGAAAAAGTTTTCTTTATGTACAGTTAAGTTCCCCCTCTGTTTTCCTCCTGAAAGCATTTTTCTTAACATTAACAACATGAAGTAGGACATATACTTTACAGTCTCCCAGAACTCCAACAAATTCTGAAAAAGTCCCAATATTTCTGGATTTTCTTATTCTGTCATATTTCACAAATATAATTATTGTAATCCCACATTGCTACTGCTTTTATTGCTGTTCATATCTGTCTCCCAAATCCTGTCTCTGCTTCATTTCCAACATACTCTAGATTCTTCTTGTCAACTCTTGTGCTCCCTTCCTTCTCTTTCCAGCATTTTCTGTTGAAGCAGTGGGAAAGGTTTAACAGGTAAAGTCTCTGTGGCCTTTTATTACTAGAAGAACACGAAGCAGAATCTCCTGCTTCACAGCTCACTTTTTTTTTTTTTTTTTTGGGGGAAACTTTTCTATTTCCTCCTTAGCATGTACTTTTTAGCAAAAAAAAAAAAAGATTTTGTCCCTCCAGAGAAGAATATTTTGAAGACAGCTGGGTGTAGCAGTTTGAATCTCAAACCTGCATCTCGATATTCCGTGAATAGTGGAATGAATTTATTCCTCTTCTGCCTGATGTACAATCAGTTATGCTCCATAAACACTCTGCCTCCCACTTTTAGTATTTTGTTCTCCTGCCACAGTTTTATCAGAAGCAACTCCTTCTGCTGGTAGGATTGCATCTCTCCTATTAAAGGTCTAGGTTGCTTTCTCGTAGCCAGGTTTGGAGCATGCATATGAAGTGCCCTTTCAGCTAACCACTCCTGCTGTGGAATACCAGTCCAGTTGCTTATTTGTACTTTCATAAAATTAATGCAGTCTGTTCTTTTCAGCGACTCTGGTATTGCTGAAAATCTTATTTTGCCTACGTCTGTCCTCTAATTCTGTTAATTTTTAAATGTCTTCCTGAGCAGTCTGGTATTCAGCTAGCCTTTTCATTTCAGTCTCTGATTTTTTTTCAGCTTTATCAACTCAGCTGAATTTCTATTTAAAGCCTCTTCCAATTTTTGCAGCCTTTTGTTTGTGTTATACTCCATCAGTGTTTTGTTTATTTCAATCAGGCCTGTGTGTAGTTGTTTTGTATCTTCCTGTAGGTTACGGAGAGTCATAGCTGGAGGTTGCATTGCTTTTGAAAAGCTGTGGAACTCTGCCCAGTTAGTGTTTCTTCCTCACTTTTTGTAGTTGATTTTTTCCAGGTGCTCTATTTCCTTTTTCCTGGCATCCCGTTAGTAAACTTACTAGCCAGCTACTGAAATTTACCCATCAACACAAAGTCTGCTGACCTTTTTTAGGAGCTGTTTTCACACTGGGAGAGCTAGTGTTAAGCTGTTGCGCAGTGTGCAGCCATCTTGGACATCTAGGGAGGCCTGTTTTGTGGAGGGTGTTGTTGAGACTGTTAGAGGAGGGGATCAAGGATAGAGCCTTGTGACACACTAGTGGTGACTGGGAGGTATGGAGAGAAGGTGGAGTGCCATTTTACTTGCTGATATTTATCAGACAGGTAGCTTTTGAACTATATAAGGTTGTGATGAGAGAGACCTAGCAAGGATATTTGAAGTAGAAGTTTGCTGTGACAAACTCTGTCGGAGGCTTTTAGACAAGTCTTGAAATAAGGAGGAGACTAGTTTCCTATTATTTCTACCTTTTATTTGACAGTATCTGTATAGCTTAGAAGTGCAGTGTTACTACTGTGGGAAAGATGGATGCCATGTTGAGTGGGGGATAGGAGTTCTTCCTGCAGGAGAGCGCTTAGCATTTTTTTAATTCATTTTTCAAGTATTTTGTAAGGGAGAGGTGAGATTGTTATAGGTCTAAAGTTAGCAACGTGTAAATTTTCTTTTGTGTAAAAGCTTAATGTGTGACTTTTCCAGAGAAATGGGAAAGTGAGATTCTGTAATTGAACCATTTATAAGAATTGAGACAGGATAGGCAATGCTAAGTACTGTCTTGTAAGGTCTTCTGCAAGTAGAGCATGGTTTGAATTTCAGTCATTTTATGTAGGATGTGGGCAAGGGTTTGAGGGTGAAAGTGGATTTTATGATAAGAGGCTGTTGGGCATGGGTGACATTAGATGTTAGGGAATCCTTTGGTTAGAGATGCTACACTGTGAAATAGGTGTTGAATTATATTGTGGTTTTGAGTGATGAGTTATTTGGAGAGAGGTTAGGGTTAAATTTATAGCTGGGATGCAAGATTTCTTAAAAGATTGTGTGGAATTTTTTTAGGATTGTTTACTACTATTCTGAAGGTTGTTTACATTACATTTTTTTGTTTCCATTAGCTTGCTTTTTAGTATGATTGTGAAGCTTTTTGAAGTTTTCAAGATAATTTGGTTTATATTTTTGCTATTCTTTCAATGCTTTTTCCCTCTATCCTGCATTAGCATTCTACTGTCTTTTGTTTTTAGTCTTTTCCTTCGAGGAGGATCAAGGGTGTTGTGGATCTTCAGGAAAAATGTATTGAATTCATTTACAGCATCATATAAGAGAAGGAGTTTTTAGGTATTTCCTGTTAATAGATGATAGTGTAGTAACATTTATGGGTTAAGCTTGGAAAGGTTGTGCATTTCATAAATGTGCTGTTTAAGTGGGTGTGTGAGATGTCTAAATTTTTTTTTAATTTCGCCAAATCTTTTGGGTGTCTAATACCATGCTAGGAATGGACCCCATTCCTAAGTCAAGTACAGTTAAAGTTCATGAAATTAGTATTGTTTCATTCTTTGATGTCAGCCAAAAGTGCTCTTCGCAGCACCTGCAGTGTGCCCAATAATGACTCCTGCAGTTTGTACGGAGTTAAGTGTATTGGTAATGTATCTAAATACGATTGTAGATTATTTTTTATAAGGCCTATTGCTCCTACTGCTGTTGGAACTGTCTGGGTATCTTTCTTCCACATTGCTGTCGTTTCTGCCTACAAATCTTGATATTTTATGACATTGTCTCTCTCTCTACGCAAGGCAGTGTAGTCACTGGGTGTAGCGATTTCGCTGATCAGTGCTACTTTCGTCTTTTCATGGACCACCATGTCTGGTTTTCTCTTATCTGTCTTTTGAACTGTTGGTAATGGGTGATCCCATGTGATGTAGATTTCATAATTTTCTATGAACCTGTGTGGTTCATGTTTCCGGTGTTTTTTCAGCCACTTCAGTACCATAATGTTTGCACAATCCCCAGTACAACAGTCTTGCCACATCATTGGGCTTTTCATTGTACGATCCTTTTGCCATTAGTATGTCATAGCCAACAACAAGGTGTGCGGCTGTTTCTGATTCTGTTTTACAACATCTACATTTGTCTGTTTCTCCCACATGTTCACTGGACTTTGTAAACCAATGTGTATGTAGCTTCACTATCTTGGGCTAACGATATTAACCTTTCATCTTTTGTTTTGAATTTGCCTGTCCTTAACCATTCCTGTGTTCGATCCTGATCAACATGAGGTTCTTCCAGAAGTTTTCTATACTTGCAACTATATTTATGCATTTTCCATATTTCTTGCCTTTCATCTGATCCTTCGACTTGTATTCTTTCGTTTTGGCATGTTCAGTCACTGCCTAATTTTTATCTACTTGTGGTTTGATTTCCATTCCTGCTTCAAGCCTGTATGCTTCTGCTATACAGTAGCATAAAAGTCATCTTAAATTTATTCTCACGTTTCAAAACTTTATTTTTTTTTTAACATTTGTTTACCAGGCTGGTCCAACTAGACAACAAATGTCCGTTTTCAGCGGAGTTCTGGAGAGAAAAACTCCATAAGTTTACAGAGAGAAGAAAAATTTACAACTTTCATTATGTTTGGGTCTTGTGAAGTCAGCAGAGATCTGTGCAGTTCCCCAATTGCAGATCTATACATGTAATCAGTTTCAATGTATAATCTTTAGTATACACTGATTTTTATAAATCATTTGGTGAGCATGAAGCATCCTTCTTGTTTTCCTGTCTAATCTGTCCAGCATATTTTTGGGCCGGTCATTCACGCCAAAACTAAGTTAGGATGGGAAGAGCAGATTGGTTTATAATTCTTGAATTTTGTTCTAGATGTCAATGCATTGCACATCACTTATCTGGCCAATCGTTGTTGGTCAGACATTGCTATTGTTCCCACAATTCCCATATTTCCTATGTAATTTGCACCTACTCTTTTCTAGAGAATCCAGTTTCAGTTGTTTTATCTCCGTTACAGTATTCACTGCTACTAGTAAAGTTAGTCTTTGTTTTCCATTTTCCAGCAATTGCTGTTTTGGCAGCCACCATAATTAGACTCAGCAAGACCTGACTATGTCCAGGCAGTTCTGATTCTGTGTCATGGCTCAAAAAATAATTTCCTTAGTTACACCAGTCGGCTCACCCAGTATCTCTGACAGAGCATCTGCAGGGAATCTTCAAAGTCTGCCAACCCACTACACTGCAGGAAAACATGTTCCCAATTCCCTCTCTCCTTCCCACACACCTCCACTGTCCACCTGAGGAAAAATTCCTTGGAGTCTACTTGGGTGTAAAAATACCCATGCAAGCACTTCTGAACAAAGATGCCATTTCTTCTAGACTTTGTTGCACACCAGGGTAACATACTTACATCCCCCCACTGTTTCCCTGCGAACTGCCCATCCAATCTGTCTTCTAATCATTTCTAACCTCCTCTGATTCCTACAGTCCTTTCTGTATGCTCCACCAGTTATTTCCTTTCCAACAGCAGCCTCTGCTCCAGACTCTATCAAAGACTACTTATAGCGCTGATTTTTCGCCTAGGATCCCCCTATTTCCCTTTCTCTGCCTATACTCTGTTAGCAATCCTTGATAGGGAAGGCGGTCTGTAACCTGCAGTCCAAATAAATTGTTGGCCTGTTCCCATTCTTTTACTTTTTCCTGTCTAGTTATTTGCTCCCAAAAATGTGATTCCTTTGCTAGTTTTCTCCAATATATTCCAACCCCTTCTTGCCTGTTGTCTGTATCCCTAAATCCAGTCATCCCTATCGACAGAATCTCCTTTCTCCATTCCCATGTTGGCTGATTTCCCAGAATACTTTCAATCTGTGAATACAATACTTTGCATGGTTATTGTTATTCTCCCCAAGGACCTGCATCCAAAATCCCAGTCTCTCCCTGGTTCCTCGAATTATAGGTCTCTACTTGTGCTATGTATAGGAACCTTAACTGTGCAGCTCTGAAATACCCCTTCACGTCTGGTAATCCCAAATCACTTTGTTCATTTGAAAGAGTCAACCTATCCCACTTCAGTTTTAATGCCCCCCCACACACACACACATGCACTCCTCCAGCTCTTTATCAGTCTCTATCCCCAACTTCTCCTCTGGCTGACAAAACATGCTTGACCTGTGTACAAAACTAAAGGGACCAAAAACAAACTTATTGCATCCTGCCATCCATATCCATACAACAGAGCCTCCAGTTTCTCAGTCTGTGTTCTCTTTTGTCCAGTCTCCTCCCACACATCCCCAGCCACGACATCAGA
Organism: Protopterus annectens; assembly: GCF_019279795.1. Classification (NCBI taxonomy): domain Eukaryota; kingdom Metazoa; phylum Chordata; order Ceratodontiformes; family Protopteridae; genus Protopterus; species Protopterus annectens. Next base: position 216,608,695 of record NC_056728.1, read on the forward strand.
ATCCGTCCCAAGCCGTACTCCTAAGTACTTCATTCCATCATGTCCCCATAGGTATGGATACCGCTGAACCAATTTGTGTGTGGGAATACAATCTACAGCCATTGCCTTTGTCTCCGCTTCATTAACTTCCTATCCCGAAAAGATTTGAAACTGCCTCAGAATGTTTCACAACACTGAAACGTCCCCCTCTGGTTATGAGACTTCTGTTGCTTTATTAAATATCACCACTGCATTTCTCATATCTTTTTATCTTTGGTATAAAATCTTTGTACCCACCCAGGGCAAAGAATAATGGTTCTTGTACCTTCTTAGGCCTCCCAGTAGGCCTGTTCTTTCTGCAGTTGCTGGAGCTGGCTATTTTCCTGAGAAGGCAAGACCCTTGTGTGTCCCATTTGTTCCTGCTCGTGAACCTTTCATGAGCTCATCTGCTGGTGGAGAGAGTCTGGCAGTGGTGGGGGGGGGTAGGCTGACTTTGCTGGTCCTGTAGGGTGGCGGCCTCCCCCTCTCCCCTGCAACAGCTTTTCCGAGCTCCACTGTACTTGTCCTTGAGGGGAAATGTGCCTTTTTCATGTTGAATTCACCAAGCAGATCTAGAGAATTTTATCCTGTGGTAGATGGCAAATGCTGGAGGTGTAATGGAAAAGAGGTAACCGAGAATATGTTTATGGTAGTGTAGTGAGATTGCAGACTTTAAAAAATTCCTGACAAAGTAGACTGGGGAGGAAATTGTTGTAATTAAGGTAATGATTCTTTTGAGCTGGGACACAGGATCTGAATTGCCTATATGTAGTAAGTTTAATGCTGTTGGGTGTCAAAAGAATTGCTATAAAGTGGAAATTAAAAAAAAATATGTATTTAAATTACAGCTAGTTTAGATTTTGAAGGAGATAAAAGTACAAGAGGTGGTGTCTTTTTTTAAATGGAAGTAGCAAATTACATTGAAATTTGGAATTTGTGGGGATGGTACCTTTAAGAGGAGTGGGTAGAAATTGAGCAGTTCATGTAATGTTGGGGGTGATTAATTGAAGTGTAATGTCTTAATGTGTGAATGACATTTTAATATGTTTTTTTTTTCTGTTAATGTATGTGTGTGTGTGCCTGTGTCACAAGTGATTTAATAAAGGTGACAAAAAATACAAGCAGAAGGTGTCTCATCCCCAAGTCAATTTATTCAGTTGTATCTGACTTATCACAGTTTTTCTCCACTGATGCCATTGATTTATACAGCTACCCTTCTCCCCACCCCCGTGTTTCAACATAATTATTTATTCTGTACATAGTATTTGTCTCTTGGATAAGTTTCCCATATAAATGCCCCCTCTTTAAGAAACCTGTTAAAAAGAAAAACAATCGGCCCCCCCCCCTTCATTTCTCTCTCTCTTTTTTTTTTTCACATTAAAGAGTGTTGAGTCCATCCATCTTGATTCTAAAGCTTCTTGGCAGGACCAACCATTGACACTCTAAACTTCATTTATTGTATATGCCAAATAACCCCTCATGTTAAGCATATATATAAGTAGGAGAGATGGTTATTACTTGTTAACACTATTGCCGTTCTTCGTAATCCATGTATCTGTAAAGTACAGTCAGGTTTTTAGAACTCCATTTATCAGTGTCCTTTTCAATTCCATTCAATACTGTCCAGACCATCACTGCTTTACAGCTGAAAATGCCCCTTCATCTTAATATCTGGCCACGTGGAGAGAGAGAGAGAGAGAGAGTGTCCTAGTCCCCTGTAGGCTGTGTTCAGTGTATTTTTCCCATACATCTTCACTGCAAGGCAGATGTGTTGCTGCCTTGGAGCACTTATTGGTCATCACTTCTCTTGTCTCCTTGTGTGCATTAGTGATCCATCTCTAGCCAATTAAAGCTGTATTCCTGTATTCTTCCCCTGACTATCAAGTGAAGCTTGGGTCCTTTTCCCTGGGTGCTTGACAGTCGACAGTTTCAGCTCTTGGTAGTCTTTTATAGCATCATAGCAGTGTTTGCTTGGAGGACAAAGGGAGAATGAAGAAAAAAGCGTAACACTTCATTAAATACCATAGTCCGTATCTCACCAACACAAAATCCAAAGCCCTCTTCTTAGCTATTAGCTGGCTTCATTTACTGCCACTCATCTGGCTTTCTGCTAACTCTCCTAGTAGTTTTTCTAAATAGAGGCAGAGGTTTTACTCTCCCTCTCCCTTGATTTAAATTCTTCTATGTACACACATGCATGGCAGGTATAGAAGTCCCTCCCTCTCTCTCTGTCTTTTGGTTTCAAGGGCGAAATCAAACTTTACAAACTCTTGTCTCCCACTGTAAGCTCTCTACCTGGCTTCCCCACTTCAGCTAGCACTTTGTCTCTGAGCATAATTTTTGACCAGATTTCTGTTGGCCTAGGTTGCCTGATGACTCCTGCAGTTGGTTGCCGCAGTATATCGTAGGCATGTTCCATTGCTCTTTGGCCAACAAGATCATCCATTTGATCAGTATTTCTTCCATGAATTTCACATGACCTGTACTTTTGTCACCTCAGGAAGTTCCTCAATTCTTAATTTTTTTGCCACAGTTTGAAGGAAAATTAACTGATATGGAGGACGGTGTAATCTATAAATGGGCTTCCTCTTCGACTGCAGCAAAGTGGAATTTCACGGCGTGTGCTTTCTACTAGTAGTCACTTTTCATGATCCACATTATTTTCCTTCAGTGTCTGCTTCATTTCAAGCCAGATAGTTCAGTGACACCTCTGGTTGATTTTTTTTTCTGTATACCTACCCCCCACCCTTTCCTTGGTTATTCCTCTTCGCATGTGCTACATAACTGACTACAATTTTTCATCTTTCTCCTGCCCGTTTGCTGTGCACATTTGCACTGAAAAGTTATCAAAAAGTAGTTATTCAACAGCAACCCTTCTAAACTTGTGTATATATTCTCCATATACTCCCCTAATTTTCCCTTTAGCACACTGCAGCTGCTCTTCTGTAGTATCTCAACCTTTGACAACCATTCTAAATAATGTTTACTATTTCATAGCTGTGCCTTTTCTGTTGCTTGCTGTCTGACTGGGATCTGACTTTGAGTGATCCCACCACCATTGTCCACAAAGGGGGGGTGTTGAAGTAGATTGCAAGGTGGTCTTTCTTTATCACACATGCATGCACACTCACCTACCAGCAGTTTTGAGTTCCTGACTGCCTTACTTCAGTCCTTGGTATGTGGCAGGAAACCAGAGCACCTAGAGAGATCTTGTGGAAAGATTGCCATGTTTAAAGCTTCCATTTTAATTTTGGCATGGTAGTTAATCTGTAGTCATACCTACTACCCATTTTTTAAAATCCTTTCCACAAGTAGGGTAGGGAAGCGCCATTGTCTGATGTTTTACGTCATTACCCATTATTGGTACAAAGTTATAGTTATTGGACTTGGTCTTAAAGCTTTCAAGTAGACATTTCTGTCCAGTCTAGCTCAGTTTATTGCAGATGTGTAATGTGTACAGTTCTGTTACTAAATTCACATATTCCATGCAAATGCTCTAGTTCTTCCTTCTAGCTACCCCACCCCGTACATCCTCAGTATTGCAGATCGGGGTTCAGTTCCCACCATGTAGTATATGCTCCATAATAGTAATTTAGTTGGAGTAGAAGTACATTCCAGCATAATCCCTCCTTCCTTGTCAATAATGCCTTATTACTACAAATTTACCATTTTTTTCCCATTTCTTTCTTTGTTGGAGCTCCTCTTGCATTCAGTATTACCTTTCCCCTCACACACGCTTATCTTTTGTTCCAGATACACTGCTGAATGTCCGTCTTGAAATCCCCTTTGTCAAATTATTTTTTTCTTTCTTTTTTTACTTCTTTTCTAGTGAATCTGATTTTCTTTTTTTCTGCTCATTTCTTGCATTACTTGCATATTTACCCTTCTGGATAATGTACACATTAACTGCCTGTTTGTTTTTGTTCTTAATTTAATTTTTTGCTTACTATGTAACGTGCCTGGCTGTCGGTTTTGTGCTAGATTTAACCAACGCACTATTAAGCGTCGGTACATTTTTGCATCTAAGTATTTTGGAAACAGATTTAACTACCCAGAGATGTCGTCGGATAGCAATCCGACTACCAGAGTACATAAAAAAAACGCAAAGAAAAGGACAGAGAAAGGCATTCAAGATCCAAACCCGATGAAGCTTCTCCTAAGCCAGTCGCCGGTACTCAGTGAGTCGCTTTCGCAGCCCCTGATACCTGCTACCTTTGAGTCGCAGGCCTCTACCGACACCCATGTGGAGTCCGGCATGCTGCAAGATACTCAAGGTATTGGACCGACGGATGTATCTCCCTCGGATGGGTCTGGAGCCGCTGAGCAGGCACCGGCTTCTGAGGGTGTATTCAGACCTCAACATTTTTATATCAAACTGACAAACGCTGCAAAACCAAAGGCAAAGACACCTTCAAAAACTAAAAAAAACAACTCCTGAGCCATGTGCACAGGCCTCTATGCCTAAAAAACAGATTATCAAAATGGCTGAAAACTTTATTACCTTGATCAGGGGTACCCATCCCCCTCCAGATAAGAGGCCTAGGCAAGACACTGACTATGAATCTTCAGATCAGGTTTCTATTTCTTCTGATTCCTCTTCTGATCAGAAATTATCTTTACCTCCCTATGAGGATTCTGATGCTGAGGAGTCTATTCCATCTGCATCTCCTCCTGAGGATTATTCATTTGGAGAAACCTTGCATACTTTGAGGGAGCATTTTCACTGGGAGAGTCAAGACTTCTAAGAATCAAAAAAGAGGCTCTGGGATTTCCTCCTCCTTCCTCAGCACAAGCCTTTAGCCATTCCCCCTGTGTTAGACATCGTGGATGATGTTTTTTTGGAGTCAAGCCTGACTCTTGACCTCCGGCTCCCAGTAAGCAGGTATTACAGGGTCCCTGGCTCTCATAAATTTTTATTTAGAAACCCTGCTGCTGATCCTGAAACTATTTCACAGGGTCCAAAGGGAATTAAGGCCTCAACATCAAAGAACCCTACCCCCTCCGTCAGAGATTCAAGGGCGCTGGACAGATGGGGAAAAAAGGTTTATACATCTGCAACTTTGGCAATTAGGGCCTTAAACTGTCAATTTCATATGCTTAAGTACCAACAACATGTTATGGGATTGCTGAAACAGAAAATGATGTTGATTTCAGAATGTGCAGAAAATAAGGAATTGCAGGAATTATTGCATGCAGCTGAACAAGTTGGAAAGCATACTTTGCGAAGTGGTTTTGATTCTTTAGAAGCCTCCTGCAGGGCCGCAGTTATTGGATCTGTGATTAGGAGGCATGCCTGGTTAAAGGAACAAAATTTGCCTGATCATGTTAAAGCTAAATTGCTAGATGCACCTTTACAGCATGATTCTCAGTTTGGTATTAAGGCAGAAGAGGTTTTAAAGAAAATGGAAGACAAAGCTAAGTCTATGCAAACTGTTAAAGATTTCTTACAAGTGCAGCCACCTAGATTCAATAGACACTGGCCTACAAAAAATTCATCCTTTCCTGTGTCAGACAGAGCTCAAAGGGGCAAATCCAGACGCCCTAAGGCTTCCAGGTACCAGGCTCAAGACTCATACAGGTCAAAGCAATGGGGCACATCCACCTCCAAATCTGGGGGAGATGAACCGCAAATCTACAGAAAGCAACCCCAATGACTTCCCTCTGCCTACACCAAGCACTTACCTGTTGGCAGCACCCATAGGGGGAAAATTAGCACTTTTTGCTCAAACTTGGCAATTAATAACCCAGGGCAAGTGGGTACTGAACATCATATCACAGGGATACAGATTCCATTTCCACACTCTGCCAATGACAAATGGTTGGCCAGACCTGCCAAAGAAACTAATGGGCAGAGGCACAGAAACCGGTTACAACCCTCATGGATATGGGGGCCATTCAGACAGTACCAGAACAGGAAAAAGGACAAGGTTTTTACTCTACTGTTCTTGGTACCCAGAAAGGACAAGGCCTGGCGGCCAATACTGTATTTATCGATTTTGAACACATACCTGGACACTCCAAAATTCAAAATGCTCACATTGCAACAACTTCTGCCATTGCTGGGCAAGAATGCTTGGCTAGTGACTTTAGACTTAAGAGGCAAACCTGCATGTCCCAATAAGACAGTCGTGCAGAAGATACCTCAGATTCAAGGCTGGCTTAATGCATTACCAGATGTTCATCGTGCATACAGCTGCAGTCATTACACTTGGGTTATCCTGCCGTCAGGCGGGTCCTCGGTCGGCCGAATTCCAAATTCTTGGTCCGGCGTCGGTTGTCGTCGCTTCCTCCCTGACGTCAGTGCAGTAGGGGTATAAAAGAGGCAGCCAACGCCACTTTCTTCAGTCTTTCTTGCCGCGCGGTGCCCGAAACAGAAGCAGTTCGCAAGTGCCGGTCGGCCAGCTCCTGAGATTTACAATAAGTATTTCAGCCGAAGTCTTCTTTAAAGCTAAGTACCCCGTTGGGGAAACTTTTCTTGCCTCAGACCGATGTCAGGCAAAGTTAATAATTGCATTTCTTGTGGGAAGCTAATACTGCATAAGGATTTTCACTCTTACTGTATACCTTGCTTAGGGCCAGACCACGACATCTCGGCCTGCCGTTTTTGTGCTAGATTTAACAAGCGCACTATTAAGCGCTGGGCGGAGTTCGCCCTTCATTATTTTGGCAAAAAAATTAATTATATCATGTCATCGGATTTTCCGACGCCAGTTACAGGCAAAAAACGCAAGGATAAGGACAGACACCCGAGGCCTGCACCGAGTACTGAGATCACGCTAAGGCCGACTCCCGGTTCTCAGCGAGGCGACTATGCAGCCCCTGACTACCGATGAAACTATTTTACCGGCGACTTCAGTACCCGAGGTCGCAGCTTCCTCTGTCTCCATTCCCACTGCAGATACCGACGCCACTCTTGGCGGAGAAACGGAAACTTTAGCGAGGCCTGCCAGTTCTGAAGGCGATTTCAGGCCTACCACCTTCTCTATTAAATCATTCTCTAAATCTAAAGCTCCAATGAAAATTAAAAAACAGGGTCCTCAGACCTCCTCTCAAGGCCCCATGCCTAAAAAAACAGATGCTTAAAATGGCTGAGGATTTGGTTACACTCATCAGGGGTTCTCAACCCCCCTCAGACAAAAGACCCAGGTTGGAGGAAGACATCCATTCCTCAGACCAGGCTACTATTACCTCAGACCTTTCTGAGGACCAGGATTACGCCTATTCCCCATTTGAAGACTGATGCTGAGGAGTCTGTTCCCTCGGTCCCCCCCCCCCCCCCCGAGGACTACTCTTTTGGGGAAACCCTTCATACATTGAGAGAGCACTTCCACTGGGAGGGCCAAGATTACTCAGATTCCAAGAAAAGGCTCAGGGAATTTCTGCTACTTCCCCAGCATAGGCCCCTGGCTATTCCTCCTGTCTTAGATATTTTGGATGATGTGTATGCAGAAGCCAGTCTTAATCCAGACTCTTTACCCCCTGCCCCTGTTAAACCAGACAGATATTACCGGGTTCCTGATTCTCACCAGTTCCTTTATAAAAGCCCTTCTGCTGATCCAGAAACTATTTCTCAGGGTCCCAAGGGGGTTAAGGCCTCTACTGCTAAAAACCCTTTACCTTCAGAGGGAGATTCCAGAGCATTAGAAAGGTGGGGGGAAAAAGGTGTACACATCAGCCACTTTAACCATGAGGGCATTAAACTGTCAATTTCATATGTTAAAGTACCAGCAGTTCTTGCTATCTCAGCTAAAAAGCAAAATGACACCAACAGAACAACCAGATTTGAAAGAGTTGCAGGATTTGTTGCATGGAGCAGAACAAGTGGGGAAACATACCTTACAGTGTGGTTTTGATGCTTTACAGGCCTCATGTAGAGCTGCTGTCACAGGGTCTGTCATACGTAGACACGCTTGGCTCAAAGAGCAAACCTTACCAGATCATGTCAAAGCAAAGTTATTAGATGCACCACTACAAAAAGATGTATTGTTTGGTGTTAAAGCGGAGGAGGTACTAAAGAAAATGGAGGAAAAAGCAAAATCTATGCAAACAGTTAAAGATTTCTTGCAAGTGCAGCCTCCACGCTTCAGCAGAAACTGGCCTTTAAAAAATTGGTCCTTTCCAGCCACGGACAGATCCCAAAGGGGTAGATACAGACGCCCAAGGGGTAGAGGACAGCCTCAAGGATCTTACAGAGCTAGGCAGTGGCAAGCACCAGCCCCAAGAGGTGGAGAAGATAGACCACAGTCATTTAGAAAACAGACACAATGACTTTCCCCTATGCCTGCCAAACAAAGCAATAATGGCAGCACCTTTGGGCAGAAAACTGGCCTTATTTTCAAAAAACTGGCACATTGTTACAAAGGACAAGTAGATTCTGGATATTATAGACAGAGGCTACAGGTTCCACTTTCACACCCTTCCAAAAATGAGAGGCATGCCAAATCTGCCACAAAATCAATGGGCAGAGGCACAAAAACAAATTTCCGCGCTCATGGATATGAAAGCAGTTCAAGAGGTACCTGCAAACGAACAAGGTCAAGGCTTTTATTCAAGACTATTTCTGGTACCAAGGAAGGACAAAGATTGGAGACCCATCTTAGACCTATTTATTCTAAACACATATCTAGGGGTACCAAATTTCAAGATGCTCACATTACAGCAGCTTCTTCCCATGCTGGGCAAGGAGTCTTGGCTGGTAACGTTGGACCTCAAGGAGGCATACCTGCATGTCCCCATCAGACATGATTGCAGAAGATACCTCAGATTTCTTGCAGGTTCAACCCATTATCAATTCTCTGCATTGCCCTTTGGCTTATCTACTGTGCCCAGAGTGTTTATGAAATGCCTGGCATCAGTAATTGCTTTCTGCAGACAATGAGGAATACAAATCTACCCATATCTGGACGACTGCCTGATCCAAGCGGACAGCAAGGACATGCTATTACAGCATCTGGCGTTTGTAATAAAACTATTAAACTGCCTGGGGTACACAGTGAACAAAAAGAAATCAAAACTAATACCCTCTCAACAGACAATTTTCCTGGGTGCCAGCTTAAATACAACGGCCCAGATGGCTTACCTCATGCCAGACAAACGAGGGCAACTGTCTCAATACTTCAACAAAATGGCAACTTTAACCAGGCTAACTGCAAGGAAGATCCTGCAGGCTCTGGGGCTCATGGTATCTTGCATCCTACTAATACCATTTGCAAAGCTGCATATGAGGAAACTACAATGGTACCTAAAAAACTTATGGTCTCAACACAGCCACAGCTTGGAAACAGTTTTACCACTCATTCCATGCCTTCAAAAGGAATTTTTGTGGTGGGCTCAAGCATGCCAAAGAAACACGGGTCTCCCTTTCTGTATACCACAAGCAAGTCATATCATCATAACAGATGCCTCAGACTACGCCTGGGGAGCTCACGTGTCAGATCAGTGCATCCAGGGAAAATGGTCCCAAAAACAGATGCACCTTCACATCAATCAAAAGGAGATGCTAGTTGTGCAAAATGCTCTTATGACCTTCAAGGACCTACTGCATCCAGGCCAGCTATTAATAAGGACAGACAACACCACAGTCATGTGGTACATAAACAGGGAGGGACGCATTCATACCCCCTGTGCAGACAAGCTATGACCCTGTGGAACACAGCATTGGAATTACAAGTTCAACTGCAGGCACCATTCCTGCCAGGGAAGGAAAACACACTGGCAGACAACTTAAGCAGAATTATGACAGACCCACACAAATGGAAGTTGCATCCTCAAGTCTTCTCAAAGATAACTCAAGTATGGGGACAGCCAGACATAGATCTATTTGCTACCCACAGAAATTACCAGTTGGAAAAATTCTGCTCAAGGACCCATCATCTACAGGCATGGAAAGTGGACACACTCTCTTTCAACTGGACAGCATTGACAGTCTATGCCTTCCCTCCTCTACCTCTACTGACCAAAGTCCTAGTAAAAGCCAGAGCAGAGAGACCACAAATTATTCTCATTGCTCCAGACTGGCCATGACAGCACTGGTATCCTCTCCTAAAGAGCCTGTCACACTCACCAGCATGGATCCTGCCTCAAGTTCCTCTTCTGTTGTCACAGCACAACTACAAGACCCTTCACAGCCAGTTCAGAACTCTGAATCTAGCTGCATGTAAAATACCTTAATTTGCCAACAGACTCCAGTCTCCAAAGAGGTACAGGATGTCATCTTGGAGGCCAGGAGACCCTCCACTAGAAAAACCTACTCCGCCAAATGGAAACAATTTTGTTCCTGGAATCAAGCAAAGGGCCAGAATCCTTGGGTAATAAATATACCTCAGATTCTACAGTACCTAGCTGAGATGTTAAACAGTGGCCTTTCCTTCTCTTCCATCAAGATCCACGCTTCAGCCATTTCAGCACAATACAATACGGATCCTCCTTTATTCTCACATCCTCTATTAAGGCAGTTCCTCAGAGGGGCAAAAAATATAAAACCCCCAAGGAAACCACCAGCTCCAGCTTGGGACCTCAACTTCGTATTGGAGAAGCTGACACTGCCTCCTTTTGAGCCGGCTTCTTTAGCAGAGCTGCAATACTTGTCGTGGAAAACAGCCTTGCTTCTGTCTATTACCTCAGCACGCAGGGTTTCGGAGCTACAGATCCTCATGGCTGTGCAACCTTTCATCATTTTCCATCAGGACAGAGTCTCCTTACGAACCAACCCTTCCTTTATGCCAAAGGTAGTATCCATTGTAGCCTTGAATCAGACTATCCACTTACCTACCTTTTATCCTAACCCACAAAACAAAGTGGAAAGACTACTACATTCCTTGGACATTCACAGACAACTTCGTTATTATTTGGACAGGACAAAGCCATTCAGAAAATCAGAGCAACTCTGTGTCCTATGCTACAGGTGCTCAAGGAAAGGCTATTTCCAAACAGACAATCTCAAAATGGATAGCCCACTGCATACGCTTTTGTTACTCATTTCATGGAAAAACTGTACCTACAAGCAGCAGATCTCACTCCACAAGGGCCACAGCTACCTCTGCAGCTTTCCTCAGGGGGGTTCCTACCAAGGATATTTTGGAAGCAGCCACTTGGAGTTATGTGCACACTTTCTCCAAGCACTATCACCTTCCACTATACTCCAAATCTAGAGCGGGCTTTGCCACAGCAGTCTTGCAGGGCATCCTTGCTCCTCCTAGTTCCACTTAGTGCCTGCCACCCTTTTAGCTTTGGGATTCTACCCATCTGTTATGACTGCAGCTGTATGCATGATGAACATAGTACAGTTTTGTACCTACCATAAATGTAGATGTTCGAGTGCTAATACAGCTGCAGTCCAGGTTTCCCTCCCTCCATCCCCTCTTGGGACAGGCCTTATGACAAACACCTTCTCATACAACCTGATTGGGGTATTCTTTTATGGTGTATTTGCTTGCAAACTACTGTTTTTTGATTATATTACATTGCATTATTAGATAAGTTTATGTTTTGCCTTCCTTCTGGGGGCACCTGACATCTGGGGCAAGAAAAACTGAAGAAAATGACGTCGGCTGGTTCTTTTATACCCCTGCCGCACTGACGTCAGGGAAGAAGCGACGACAACTGACGCCGGACCTAGACTTTGGAATTCGGCCTGATGGCAGGATAACCCATCTGTTATGACTGCAGCTGTATTAGCATTCTAACATCTACATTTATGGTAGGTACAAAACTGTACTTTTATCTTTCCTTCTCTATCTTCTACAACCTATGTGGTGTATTTGCTTGCAGATGAAGGTAAAGTTTATATTGATGCATGTGTGTGTGTGTGTATATATATATATATATATATATATATATATATATATATATATATATATATATATATATATATATCTATATATATATATATATATATAATATTGCTACCTTTTTAGGGGCACTTGACATCGGGGGCAAGAAAAACTAAAGAAAATGGCTTCGGCTGCATGTTTTATACCCTTGACGTCATGGAAGAGGAGACAGCAACCGACGCAGGACCCAAGACTTTGGAATTCAGACAGACTGAGGGCAACCTGCCAGCAGATTACCCAAATGTAATGACTGCAACAGTGAATACACTCTAACATCTACATTTATGGTAAGTGTACACAAACTGTACTTTTCCATTAGCACACTACTGTCTACATTTTTTCCTTCTGCCTTTGTGTTGTCAGGTGCAACTCTGCTGGTGTTATTGCATGTTTGCTAATATAGGTCACTGTTACTTTCTCTTGCCCCGATTTTGAGCATACACATGACGTGCCCCTTCAGTTAATAAATCTTGCTGTGGAGTATCAGTGCAGTTGTTTCCTTGTACTTTGATAAAATGAATGCAGTTTATTCCTTCCAGTTTCTTGGGTATAGTTAAAAAAAAAAAAAAAAAAAAAAAAATCTTTAGATTTTCTCTGCGTGTTCTCTTCTGGCCCATTTTTTGAAACTGCATGTGTTAAGCCCGTCTTTCCTTCATTTCAGCCTCTGATTTTTGCAGTTTTTAATTTATCTGTTTTCAGCCATCTTGGCAGGCTCTTTTTGTTTGTTTGTTGTGGGTGAAGATGTAACGTCCAGTTCAGATAAAGCTCTTAGCCTAGTAACAACCTGTGAACCCAAACCATCTAAACCATTTGGGTACTGAGTATCATGGGCATCTATACAGAGGAGATTGTTGGTAGAGAGGTAATTAAGGATTTGTGTGTGTGTGTGTGTGTGTGTGTGTGTGTGTGTGTGTGTGTGTGTGTGTGTGTGTGTGTGTGTGGGGGTATTGTGGTAGTAATAATCTTATTGATGTCCTCTGCTCATAAGACATGGGGGCCAAACCAGGGGTTAAGTTAAAATTTCCCATCCAGTTGTCAAGGTTTTGTTTGAAAAAGGTCAGGGATGAACTCTGTTCTACATGGATGGGGAGCCTGTTTCATGAAGTTCAGATCACCAGATCTAGTGTTTCTGGTGCTGGTTGTTTTGCGCATCAACAGATCATCAGGGCTGGGTCTGAGGAAGTCCTGCAAGTCGGGCAAAGATCCTGCCTCAGCAGCCTATATGAGTCTCGATGCAGAAAAACTGCCTTTTGGAATCTGTTTAGGACAAGGGTGCTCATGCCCTGAATTCTCCCGATGAGAAACCTTTGTGGACATTTTCTGACTATTATGAAGTGTCTGGTAAGTGACATGTCAAAGGTATTGTCATAGGTGTCGTCATATTCAATGATGAATCTGATAACGGCCAAGTAAAGTGGTACTGTAACTTTCTTGCACCTGGATGCCATAACTTACTATCTTAGCTACATGTTGGTCAAAGGCCAGATTGCTCTCTACATGTGTTCTCAGATCCCTTACTTCCAGGTTGATTGTTAGAGGCACTTTATCTAAGGAGTAATTAACTTGGGTTGACAGTTTCCCAAATTACATAGTACATTTTTTGGCATTGAGTTTTAGGCCATAGCTTTGGCACCAGTCGTTTGTGTTAAACCTTCTTACAAGATGGTGATGTTTTGTGAGAATCTGTAGTAGCTCCCAATTTACAGTCCTCTTCAAGGCCTCTGGCTCACCAAGTTTGAACATTAGCCTCAACTTCTTAGAAGTAGATGCCGAACAGGAGCAGGCCCAGTATGGAGCCTTGGTGACAGGTGTGGTAGTTTGTCTTTACCAGTCCTGACTTTTTTTTTGTCTGAGTGCCAGTTGGCAAACCATTGACTTAGCTATGGATTTATTCCTAGCTCAGATAGCTTGTGAACAATTCCTGAGTGGGGTATTGTATAGAGCGTCTTGGTTAGGCCAAGATACACAGTGTGCACTCTTGCCCTAGTCCATTGCCTTGGTGACCCACTCAAAGAAGTTTGCCTGGTTAAGTAGGCATGATCTTCCTTAACAGAGACAAATTTGGATGAGTCCAGTGTCTGTAGGTTGCCGATGTCCCTGTTTTATCATTTTCACGATCTGTTCCATGGCTTACATTGTATGCTTGATAGACTGTTGGGTCTTTAGTACTCTGGATCAGTCAATGGCCTGCCTTTGTGGAGGAAAATGACTGTTAGTCTTTCATTCACTTGGAACATAGCCTGTTTCAAGGCTGTAGTCGAGTGCCTTAACTGATCTTGTTAGGTTGTGTTTTAGATTGTTCAGGAGGCAACTTGGGATCATGTTCAGACCCATGGATCCAAGGTTCTTGGCTTTAGTGAGTGCTGTCAGCACCGGGTCTCTCCTAATAGTTGGGAGGGGATTTCACCTGGTGGAGCTGGGGGGGGGGGGTTTGGGTTGAAGTTTGAATCAAATTTATCAGCTAGTAGATATGTTGTCACCCTGACTGGTGAAGATGGTACTGTTCACCATTTCAGCGTGCTGCTGCTGTGTGACCTTTTAAGCTTCCAGACATAGCTGAAAAAGGCCTGTGATTGTCCTTAGCCTTTGAGACTATCCTGATCTCAAAGTTGGCATTGTTGTACTTAAGGAGGAATTGTTCTTGACTTTTGGCTATGAGTTTTCTTTTATTATATACATTGTTTAGATGAAGGTTCCATGACATTTGCATGTTTGTATAGGGAATCTGAATAATCTGCATAGGTAGCTGTGGGCTCGGGGTCAGGAGGAGCCTTGAATTTTGACACTGTCACTTAATAGGATGTAGTTTGCCTTAGAATAGTTCCTAACTGTTTGTTTGTTAGTGTAGCTGGGCTGTCCATGTTTATTTTTACTTCGAAGGAGATAGCTTTATTATCCGCAGTGCTCTTCCATGTTTTTGGAGTAAAATATCAAGTATGTTCATGCACGCTGCCTCCAGAAGAACAGTCTTGTTTCAGGGTGTTTGTGTTTTTATGTGTGTGTGTGTGTGTGTGTGTGTGTGTGTGTGTAGTCATTAGAGTCTAAGGCATAGATGGTGACCTGTAGATAGCCATGATATGGTGGGGGAACCTTATCTGTGGTGACTTATACTTCTGTGAACTCCATGGTATCATCTTGTTTAACCAACCTGGAGGTATGTATCTTGCTAATGTAGATAGAGGCTCCTCCACCTTTGGCTCCAGTCTGTGCTGCTACTGTTTGTGTAAATTTGTGGAAGGCTATGTAGCCTTGCACTTCCGGAGTACTTACTATCGCTTTAAACCAAGTTTTGGTCACGAAACAGACGATGTCCTTCAAGAATGCAACTGCAGTCATAAGATATGGGTTGTCCTGCCTCAGGCAGCCCTCGGTCGGCCGGATTCCAAAGTCTGGGTCCGACGTCAGCTGGTTTCGCCTCCTCTCCGACGTCAGAATGGCTGGAGTATAAAGGCATCGGCCGACGCCATCTTCTCCAGTCTTTCTTGCCGCGCGGTGCCCGAAGCAGAAGCAGTTCGCAAGTGCCGGTCAGTCAGCTCCTGTGTTTTCAGTACCGAAGTCATCTAAAAGCTAAGTACCCCGTTGGGGAACATTTTTTCTTGTCTCAGCCGATGTCAGAACAAATTGAGAAAGTTAATAATTGTTTGTCTTGTGGTAAACAAATACCTCATAAGGACTTCCATTCTTATTGCCTCCCTTGCCTGGGCCCAGACCACGAAGTCTCGTCCTGTGCTGCCTGTGCTTGCTTTAATAAGCGCACTCTCAGGCGCCGGGCAGAATTTGCCGAAGACTTTTTCGGCGAATCTTTCGCTTATATCATGCCGTCGGAACTACCGACAACTCAATCTACCAAAAAACGAAAGGACCGAGACTGACATCCTCGGCCCGCGTCCTCCACCGATACTCCTCCTAAACCCTCCGTGAGTGCTTCGGTCCCTTCCGAAGCGGTAATTCAACCGCTCCAGGCCGACGACACAGCGTTAACACGTCCTTCGGTCTCTGAGTCTACACCGGTGCCGGTTGTTGATTTTCCTCCAGAAACCGAAGTTCTGGATCTATCCGACACCATTCTTGTGGACAAGGTTACTCCTGCACGTGGGGCAGCTAGGCCTTTCTGTATCCATGTCCATCAAGGCCTTTGCACGTGCTAAGGCCGCCAGCCAGGCTGAGGCCCATCCTAAACCTACTGCCCAGGCCCCTTCTTCTGATAAACAGATCATGTCTCTTGCTGCAGATCTTATTTCTCTTATCAGGGGGTCTCAGCCTCATCCAGACAGAGGTTCTCAGCCGCCTGCAGAGAAAAGGCCCAGAACTGAGCAGGCCGACAACCTCTCTTCAGATGAAGCCTCTGGGGATTCTGAGCATTCAGATAACCAAGAAGAATCCTTCCAGGCCTATGAGGACTCTGATGCTGTGGAATCAATTCCCTCTGCCTCTCCTCCAGAGGATTTTTCGTTCGGTGAAGTCCTACACTCTGAGGGAGCATTTTAAATGGCAGGGTCAGGAATTCTCTGATTCCAGGAAAAGGCTACGTACCTTCCTCAAGCTACCCCAGCACAGACCTTTAGCTATCCCTCCAGTTATGGATGTCCTGGATGATGATTTCTCTGATTCCAGTGCTAACCCTGATTCTCTCCCTCCTGCTCCTGTCAAGCCAGACAGATATTATAGGGTCCCTGACACCCACAAACATCTCTTTAAGGCCCATTCTGTGGATCTAGAAACTATTTCACAGGGCCCCAAGGGAGTGGCTACTTCTGCAGCCAAGAATCCACTGCCAGCAGATAGGGAAGCTAGGTCCCTGGAGAGATGGGGTAAAAAAGTTTATACCTCTACCACCCTGGCCATGAGGTCACTTAACTGCCTTTTTCATATGTTTCAGTACCAGGATTTTTTACTGGATGATTTAGAGAAAAATCTAGCCTCTCTTGAGCCTATTGATAGAAAGGCATTGCAGGATTTAGTACATAACACTCAGCAGGTTAGCAATCATTTTCTTCAGTGTGGTTATGATGCATTGGAAGCTTCATGTAGGGCAGCTATGACTGGGGCTGTTATACGTAGACATGCTTGGTTAAAAGAACAGCCACTGCCAGACCATGTTAAAGTAAAGTTACTTGATGCACCTTTGGAAAAACAGAAGCTTTTTGGTGCTAATGCACAAGATGTGTTGAAGTCCATTGAGGAAAAAGCTAAATCAGTACAGACAGTCAAAGATTTCCTCCAGGTTCAGCCACCCAGATTCAGCAGGAATTGGCCTTCAAAGAATTGGTCCTTTCCAGACACTGACAAGTCTCAAAGGGGAAAAAACAGGCGTGCCCGTGGTAGAGGGCAATACCGAGGCTCCTACAGGGGCCACCAATGGCAACCACCAAATCAAAGTAGTGGCGCAGGCAGTCCAGCTGCACCACAAGGACAACCACAATGACTTGACTTTCATACCGTCTACAAAGGCTCAAAGAGAAGCGCCTTTGGGCGGAAAATTATCCTTATTCTCAAAAAAACTGGCATATCTTAACCAAGGACAACTGGATTCTGGATTTAATAGACAAAGGTTACAGATTCCACTTCCATGCTTTACCAATAAGACAAGGCATGCCAAACCTGCCACTTCATCAAAGGGCAGAGGCACTCATTCAAGTTTCAAAGCTGTTTGAATATAAAAGCAATAGAAAAGGTCCCTCCACAGGAACAAGGCCAGGGATTTTATTCAAGACTGTTCCTTGTTCCAAGAAAGGAAAAGAAATGGAGGCCTATACTGGACATGTCTACTCTAAATACTTATCTCATTGTGCCGAAGTTCAAAATGCTGACGTTGCAGCAACTCCTTCCCATGCTGGGCAAGGGGTCTTGGCTGGTCACTCTGGACCTCAAGGAGGCATACCTGCATGTCCCAATCAGACAGAGCTGCAGAAGATACCTCAGATTTCTTGCAGGGACAGAGCATTATCAATTCTCAGCATTGCCGTTTGGCTTATCTACTGCGCCCAGAGTGTTCACGAAATGCCTGGCATCAGTAGTGGCACACTGCAGACTCCAGGGGATTCAAATATACCCCTACCTGGACGACTGCCTCATACAAGCAGACAACAAACAAACCTTGATAGCAAACTTGGACTATGTCATTCAGTTACTACAGGCCTTGGGATGCACAGTCAACATTCAGAAATCAAGACTTCTGCCATCCCAACAAATTATTTTCCTGGGAGCCAAACTGGACACAAAAACACAAATGGCTTATCTCACAGAGGAAAAACAACAGCAGTTACCAGAGTACTTCAAAAGCCTAGCAAAGCTCTCCCAGCTGACTGCAAGGAAAATCCTGCAGGCCCTGGGGTTCATGGCATCTTGCATTCTTCTGATACCTTTGGCAAGACTTCATATGAGAAAGCTGCAATGGTACTTAAAAAGCTTATGGTCCCAACACAGCCAAAGCCTAGAGGACGTAATCCCACTCATTCCATGTCTACAAAGTGAATTTTTGTGGTGGGCTCAAGCAAGTCAGTTAAACAAAGGCATGTCTTTCAACAAACCTCAAGCAGGTCAAATGATTACAACAGACGCCTCAGACCATGGATGGGGGGCGCACATGGAGGGTAGATGCATTCAAGGTCAATGGCCATCAAGGGAAAGGCATCTGCACATAAACCAAAAAGAGATGTTGGCAGTGATACATGCAATCGAGACTTTTGAAAAATCACTTCAACAAGGTCATTTGCTAATAAGGACAGACAACACTGTGGTATATAAACAAGCAGGGAGGCACTCATTCTTATCCCCTCTGCAGACTAACAATGATTCTCTGGGAAAAATCCCTAAGTCTGAAGATACATTTGCAATCCCAGTTTGTGCCAGGCAAGGACAATGTACTGGCGGACAAGCTGAGCAGAAATTTCTTGGATCCACACGAATGGATGCTGCATCCTCGCATTTTCTCACAAATAACAAGGACATGGGGAAGACCGGACATAGATCTCTTTGCTTCTCACATGAATCATCACCTGGAAAAGTTCTGTACAAGGACCCACCATCCTCTAGCCTGGAAAACAGATGCTCTCTCCTTCAGCTGGAATTCCCTAACAATTTATGCATTCCCTCCTCTACCAATGCTGACCAGGGTGATACTGAAGATCAAAGCAGAACAACCAACAGGCATTTTGATAGCTCCAGACTGGCCAAGGCAGCACTGGTACCCATTGCTGTTGAGCATAACTCTGACCAAACCGTGGCCTCTGCCCCTATGGCCTCTGCTTCTAACACAACTCAATTACAGGACTGTTCATCAAAACCTGAAAACATTACATCTGACAGCCTGGAGGTTACCATAACTCCTTCCGATATCTCTCTTTCCAAAAAAGTTCAAGAGATCTTACTGGAAACACGCAGACCTTCCACCAGAAAAACCTATTCAGCCAAGTGTAAGAGATTCATCATCTGGAATGCTAACAGGGGTCAGGATACAACAGCATTGAGTATACCTCAGATATTGGAATACTTGGCAGAAATGTTTCATACTGGTCTCTCATATTCTTCCATAAAGATTCATGCCTCAGCAATCTCAGCAAAATACAATTGTGATCCACCTGTGTTTTCACATCCTTTGCTAAGACAGTTCCTAAGAGGGATAAAGAATATCAAACCTCCCAGGAAACCGCCAGTGCCTGCATGGGACCTCAATTTCGTCTTGGAAAAAATAACTCTTCCTCCCTTTGAACCAGCAGCAACTTAAGAAATGCAATTTCTCTCATGGAAAACGGTTTTCCTATTGGCAATCACATCAGCAAGAATAGTCTCGGAGATACGGGCACTCATGGCAGTACCTCCTTTTCTCATTTTTCATCAGGACAGAGTCTCTCTAAGAACCAATCCTTCATTCATTCCAAAAGTAATTTCCAGGGTGTCTCTAAATTCACTTGCCTACTTTCTTCCCCAATCCTCAAAACAGGGGGGAAGCACTGCTGCATACTTTGGACATACACAGACAACTACGCTACTACTTGGACAGAACTAAGGCCACCAGAAAGTCTGACCAACTGCTTGTGGCCTGTGCTGCTGGAGTACAAGGAAAAGCAATCTCCAAACAAACAATTTCCAAATGGATTGGACACTGCATCAGATTTTGCTATTCTTTTCATGGAAAAGGTGTGCCAGCCAATATTAGGCCACACTCCACCAGAGCTATAGCCACATCCACAGCTTTCCTAAGAGGAGTGGCTGCAAAGGACATTCTAGAGGCTGCTACATGGAGCTCCGTTCATACATTTACCAAGCACTACAAACCTGCCTTTATACTCCAGATCCCGAGCAGGCTTTGCTTTGGCAGTCCTGCAGGGCATTTTAGCTACACCATCACTTTCTTAGTTCCAACCACCCCCAGCTTGGCTATGGTATTCAACCCATATGTTATGACTGCAGTTGCATTCTTGAAGGACCTAGTACAGTTTTGTACCTACCATAAATGTAGATGTCCGATAGTTATGCAACTGCAGTCGGATTTTCCCACCCTCCTACCCCTCTGCAACCTTCTTTATGGGTCCACTACCCCTATTCCTATTGTTTGGGGGTATCTCCTATGGTGTATCTCTTTATTACTATTGTGCATGTCTGGAATTGTTTATCCATTCACCAAATTTAGCCTTCCTAGGAGGGCACCTGGCATCTGGGGCAAGAAACACTGAAGAAGATGGCGTCGGCCGATGCCTTTATACTCCAGCCGTTCTGACGTCGGAGAGGAGGTGACACCAGCCGACGCCGGACCCAGACTTTGGAATCCGGCTGACCGAGGGCTGCCTGAGGCAGGACAACCCATATGTTATGACTGCAGTTGCATATCTATCGGACATCTACATTTATGGTAGGTACAAAACTGTACTTTTACATTCCCCAGAGTAAGAAGGGCTTGATTGGTGTGATTTGTTTAGGCTTCTAGCATTGAGCAATTAAATTTGCTTGGAGACTTTCATTATGTTGGTAGTTATGACTTTTTTGCATTGCCTAAAAAAGGCTGTAAGGGGTGGATAAAGTTTTGGACTGGTTTAGTTGATCCTTAGCTAAGCCAAGTAGTCTACTGATAATGTCCTCCCATGCTGACAGATATTGGATCCCCCCTAGAGTGACACCATATTTAATTTGATGGCCACCAACATTAGCATCTATTCAGCTGTATCAAGTGTATTAAAACCTTTGTGGTTCATTTGAATTCTTTGTCTTTCAGGATTTAAGTTTTTACTAGCTTTTGAATTTTATTTTGTTGACTTGGTCCAACTTTGAAAGTCCATTTAAAACTAGAAGAGGGTGATTGGAAAAATGCACATTAGGCTGTATAAAATGTATCTGCTTTACTGCACCCCCCGATGTCCTTCAAGAATGCAGCTGCAGTCATAACATATGGGTTGTCCTGCCTCAGGCAGCCCTCGGTCGGCCGAATTCCAAAGTCTGGGTCCGGCGTCGGCCGGTGTCGCCTCCTCTCCGACGTCACCACGGCTGGAGTATAAAGGCATCGGCCGACGCCATCTTCTTCATTCTTTCTTGCCACGCGGTGCCCGAAGCAGAAGCAGTTCGCAAGTGGCGGTCGGTCAGCTCCTGTGTTTTCAGTACCGAAGTCATCTAAAAGCTAAGTACCCCGTTGGGGAACATTTATTCTTGCCTCAGCCGATGTCAGAACAAATTGAGAAAGTTAATAATTGTTTGTCTTGTGGTAAACAAATACCTCATAAGGACTTCCATTCTCTCTGCCTTCCTTGCCTGGGCCCAGACCACGACGTCTCGGCCTGTGCTGCCTGTGCTTGCTTTAATAAGCGCACTCTCAGGCACCAGGCAGAATTCCCCGAGGACTTTTTCGGTGAATCTTTTGCGTACATCATGCCGTCGGATCAACCGACTACCCAATCTGCTAAAAAACGCAAGGATCGGGACCGACATCCTTGGCCCGCGTCCACTACCGATGCTACTCCCAAACCCTCTGCTAGTGCTCCGGTCCCTTCGGAAGTGGTAAATCTACCGCTCCAGGCCGACGACACAGCGTTAACACGACCTTCGGTCTCTGAGATCTCTCCAGTGCCGGTTGTTGATTTTCCTCCGGAAACCGAAGTTCTGGATCTCCCCGACACCATTTCTGTGGACAAGGTTATGCCTGCACTGGGGCTGCTAGGCCTCCTATATCCATATCCATCAAGGCCTTTGCATGTGCTAAGGCCGCAAGCCAGGCCAAGGCCCATCCTAGACCTACTGCCCAGGCCCCTTCTTCTGATAAGCAGATCATGTCTCTGGCTGCTGATCTTATTTCCCTTATCAGGGGGTCTCAGCCTCATCCGGAAAGGGGTTCCCAGCCACCTGCAGAGAAAAGGCCCAGAACTGAGCAGGCGGACGACCTCTCCTCGGATGAAGCCTCCGGGGATTCTGAACACTCTGATGCCCAAGAAGAATCCTTCCAGGCCTACGAGGACTCTGATGCTGAGGAATCTATTCCCTCTGCCTCCCCTCCAGAGGATTTCTCTTTTGGTGAAGTCCTGCATTCCATGAGGGAACATTTTCAATGGCAGGGTCAGGAATTCTCTGACTCCAGAAAAAGGCTTCGTACCTTCCTCAAGATTCCCCAGCACAGGCCTTTAGCTATTCCACCTGTTATGGATGTCTTGGATGATGTTTTCTCTGACTCCAGTGCTAACCCTGATTCTCTTCCTCCGGCTCCTATCAAGCCGGACAGATATTATAGGGTCCCTGACACACACAAGCACCTTTTTAAGGCCCACTCTGTGGATCTAGAAACTATTTCACAGGGCCCCAAGGGAGTGGCTGCCTCCTCTGCCAAAAACCCACTACCAGCAGACAGGGAAGCAAGGTCCCTGGAGAGATGGGGTAAAAAAGTATATACTTCTACTACCCTGGCCATGAGGTCACTAAATTGCCTTTTTCACATGTTTCAGTACCAGGATTTTCTCCTGGATGATTTACAGAAAAAGTTAGCTTCTCCTGAGCCTATTGATAAAAAGGCATTGCAGGATCATATACATAGCACTCAGCAGGTTAATAACCATTTTCTACAGTGTGGGTATGATGCACTGGAAGCTTCATGTAGGGCAGCTATGACTGGGGCTGTGATACGTAGACATGCTTGGTTAAAGGATCAGTGCTTGCCTGACCATGTTAAAGTAAAGTTACTTGATGCACCTTTGGAAAAACAGAAGCTTTTTGGTGCTAATGCACAAGATGTATTGAAATCCATAGAGGAAAAAGCAAAGTCAGTGCCGACAGTCAAGGATTTTCTTCAGATTCAGCCACCCAGATTCAGCAGAAACTGGCCCTCAAAGAATTGGTCCTTCCCCGGATCAGACAAGTTTCAAAGGGGAAAAAGCAGATGTGCCCGAGGTAGAGGACAATACCGAGGATCTCACAGGGGACGCCAATGGCAACCTCCAAATCAAAGAAGTGGTACAGACAGTTCAGCTGCACCACAAGGACAATCGCAATGACTTGATTTTCAGTCCGCCTACAGAGGTTCAAAGAGAAGCACCCTTGGGCGGAAAATTATCCTTATTCTCACAAAACTGGCATATCTTAACCAAGGACAACTGGATTCTGGATTTGATAGACAAAGGTTACAGATTCCACTTCCACACATTACCAATAAGACCAGGCATGCCAAACCTGCCACATCATCAAAGGGCAGAGGCATTCTCTCAAGTTTCCAAGCTGTTAAGTATAAAAGCAATAGAAAGGGTTCCTCCTCAGGAGCAAGGCCAGGGATTCTATTCAAGACTGTTCCTTGTTCCAAGAAAAGAAAACAAATGGAGACCCATACTGGACTTGTCATCTCTAAACACTTTTCTCATAGTGCCAAAGTTCAAAATGTTGACATTGCAGCAACTCCTTCCCATGCTGGGCAAGGGGTCTTGGCTGGTCACTCTGGACCTCAAGGAGGCATACCTGCATGTCCCTATCAGACAAAGCTGCAGAAGATACCTCAGATTTCTTGCAGGGACAGAGCATTATCAATTCTCAACATTGCCGTTTGACTTATCTACTGCGCCCAGAGTGTTCACGAAATGCCTGGCATCAGTAGTGGCACACTGCAGACTGCAGGGATTCAAATATACCCCTACTTGGACGACTGCCTCATACAAGCAGACAACAAACAAACCTTAAAAGAGAATTTGGACTGTCATGCATCTACTGCAGGCTTTGGGATACACAGTCAACATTCAGAAGTCAGAGCTACTTCCATCCCAACAGATTACCTTCTTAGGAGCCAAACTGGACACAGTAAACCAATTGGCCTACCTCACAGAGGAAAAACAGCAGCATTTACCAGAGTACTTCAAAGGCCTAGCAAAACTCTCCCAGCTGACTGCAAGGAAAATCCTGCAGGCCCTGGGGTTCATGGCATCTTGCATTCTTCTGATACCTTTGGCAAGACTTCATATGAGAAAGCTGTAATGGTATTTAAAAAACTTATGGTCTCAACACAGCCAAGGCCTAGAGGACATAATCCCACTTATTCCATGTCTGCAAAAAGAATTTTTATGGTGGGCTCAAGCCAGTCAGCAAAACAAAGGAATGCCTTACAACAGACCTCAAGCAGGCCAAATGATTACAACAGACGCCTCAGACCATGGATGGGGGGCGCACATGGAAGACAGGTGCATTCAGGGGCAATGGACCCCAAAGGAAAGACATCTGCACATAAACCAAAAGGAAATGTTGGCAGTGATACATGCTATCGAGACTTTAGAAAAATCACTTCAACAAGGACATTTACTGATAAGGACAGACAACACCACTGTCATGTGGTACATAAACAAGCAGGGAGGCACTCACTCTTATCCCCTCTGCAGACTAACAATGCTTCTCTGGGAAAAATCCCTGAGCCTGAAGATACATTTACAATCCCAGTTTGTACCAGGCAAGGACAATGTACTGGCGGACAACCTGAGCAGAAATTTCATGGATCCACACGAATGGATGTTGCAGCCTCACATTTTCTCTCAAATGACGAAGACATGGGGAAGACCGGATGTAGATCTTTTCGCATCCCACTTAAATCATCACCTGAAAATGTTCTGAACAAGGACTCACCATCCTCTAGCCTGGAAGACGGATGCTCTCTCCTTCAGCTGGAATTCTCTAAAAATGTATGCATTCCCTCCTCTGCCTCTGCTGACCAAGGTGATACTGAAGATCAAAGCAGAACACCCAACAGGTATTTTGATAGCTCCAGACTGGCCAAGGCAACACTGGTACCCATTGCTATTGACCATAACTCGGACCAAACCATGGCCTCTGACTCTATGGCCCCTGCTCCTAACACAACACAATTACAGGACTGTACATCAAGACCTGAAATCATTACATCTGACAGCCTGGAGACTAACATGACTTCTCCACCTAACTCTCTATCAAAATCGGTTCAAGAGATCTTGCTGGAAGCACGCAGACCTTCCACAAGAAAAACATATTCAGCCAAATGAAAGAGATTCAGCATCTGGAATGCCAACAGGGGTCAGGACACAGCATTACCGAGTATACCTCAGATTTTGGAATACTTGGCTGAACTACTTCATACTGGACTTTCATACTCTTCAATAAAGATTCATGCCTCAGCAATCTCAGCAAAATACAACTGTGACCCTCCAGTGTTTTCCCATCCCTTGCTAAGACGGTTTCTAAGGGGAATAAAGAATATCAAACCTCCCAGAAAACAGCCAGTACCTGCATGGGACCTCAATTATGTGTTGGAAAAATTAACTCTCCCTCCATTTGAGCCAGCAGCAAGTTCAGAAATGCAGTTTCTTTCATGGAAGACGGCCTTCTTATTGGCAGTCACATCTGCAAGAAGAGTTTCAGAGATACAGGCACTCATGGCAGTGCCTCCCTTCCTCATTTTTCATCAAGACAGGGTTTCTCTAAGAACCAATCCTACATTCATGCCCAAAGTTATTTCCAGGGTGTCTCTAAATCAAGCTATTCACCTGCCTACATTCTTTCCCAATCCTCAAAATAGGGGAGAAAAGCTGCTGCATACTTTGGACATACACAGACAACTACGTTACTACTTGGACAGAACTAAGGCCACCAGAAAGTCTGACCAACTGTTTGTAGCCTATGCTGCTGGAGTGCAAGGAAAAGCAATCTCCAAACAAACAGTTTCAAAATGGATTGGACATTGCATCAGATTCTGCTATTCTTTCCATGGAGAAGGTGTGCCAGCCAATATTAGGCCACATTCCACCAGAGCTATGGCCAGTTCCACAGCTTTCCTAAGAGGAGTGGCAACAAAGGACATTTTAGAGGCTGCTACATGGAGCTCATTGCATACTTTTACCAAGCACTACAACCTGCCCTTATATTCCAGATCCCGAGCAGGCTTTGCTTCGGCAGTCCTGCAGGGGATTTTAGCTACACCATCCTTATCTTAGTTCCATCCACCCCCAGCTTAGCTATGGTATTCAACCCATATGTTATGACTGCAGTTGCATTCTTGAAGGACATAGTACAGTTTTGTACCTACCATAAATGTAGATGTCCGATAGATATGCAACTGCAGTCGGGTTTTCCCTCCCACCTACCTCTCTGTTTCCTTCTTTTGGGTCCCTACCCCTTTTCCCTTTAGCTGGGGGTATTCCTATGGTGTATCTGTTTTGCTGTTGTGCATGTTTGGGATTATTTCTATCCATTTACCAAATTTAGCCTTCCTAGGAGGGCACCTGGCATATGTGGCAAGAAACACTGAAGAAGATGGCGTCGGCCGATGCCTTTATACTCCAGCCGTGGTGACGTCGGAGAGGAGGCGGCACCGGCCGACGCCGGACCCAGACTTTGGAATTCGGCCGACCGAGGGCTGCCTGAGGCAGGACGACCCATATGTTATGACTGCAGTTGCATATCCATCGGACATCTACATTTATGGTAGGTACAAAACTGTACTTTTTCCCAGATGTCCTTCAAGGATGCATCTGCAGTCATAACATATGGGTTGTCCTGCCTCAGGCAGCCCTTCGGTCGGCCGGATTCCAAAGTCTGGGTCTGGCCTCGGCTGATGTCGCACTTCACCCGACGTCATAGGTCCTGGGGTATAAAGGCATCAGCCGACGCCATTTTCCTCAGTCTTTCTTGCCGCGCGGTGCCCGAAGCAGAAGCTGTTCGCAAGTGCCGGTCGGTCAGATCCAGAGATTTCAGCTACCGAAGACTTCTAAAAAAGCTAAGTAGCCCGTTGGGGACTCTTTCTTGCCTCAGCCGATGTCAGACTAAATAATTGTTTAACTTGTGGGAAACAAATACCTCATAAGGATTTCCACTCTTACTGCCTTCCTTGCTTAGGCCCAGACCACGACGTATCAGCTTGTTTAGCCTGTGCTTCCTTCAACCGACTGACACTTAGACGTCGGTCGGAGTTTGCTGAAGAGTTTTTTGGTCCCGCTTTTGCATATAAAATGCCATCGGAGACTCCGACTACACATTTAGCCAAAAAACGCAAGGAAAAGGACCGACACTCGCGGCCCGCGGTTTCGGCTGAAACCACGGTTAGGCCTTCCGCGAGTGTCTCGGTTTCGGCTGAAACAGAGTCCTCGGTTCTTCCTTCGGCCGAAAGCATGCCTCCGACAACCGAGGCCTCACAGGCCCCGGCTGAGTCGGCTACAGAAATTCATACCGAAGAAGCAGGCACACAGGAATTGTCCGACACCATTCCATTGGACATCTCTACTCCTGCACGTGGGGCAGCTAGACCCCCTGCTTCTGTGTCTATCAAGGCCTTCTCCAGGGCTAAAGCAGCTAAACTTTCCAAGGCCTTACCTACTAAAGCTCCCTCTCACAGACCTTCCTCAAGTTCTCGGATTCTCAGCCTTGCTGAGGACCTTATTTCTCTGATCAGGGGATCCCAACCTCACCCAGACAGGGCCTCACAACCTCCTCCTGAAAAAAGGCCTAGGACTGAACCCCCTGAACCTCTCTCCTCTGACTATTCCTCGGATGGATCAGAGTTATCAGACCAACAGGAAGGACCATACTCACCTTATGAGGATTCGGATGCAGAAGACTCCATTCCTTCTGCCTCCCCCCCCCCACAGAAGAATTTTCATTTGGGGAAACTCTACACTCAATGAGGGAACATTTCCAATGGCAGGGTCAGGATTTTTCTGATTCTAGGAAAAGGCTAAGGACTTTTTTACACTTACCACAGCATAGGCCTTTAGCCATACCACCTGTACTATCAGTTGTTGATGATGCATACAATGATGCCAGTTCTGCCCCTGATTCTCTTCCCCGGCCCTGCCAAACCTGACAGATATTACAGGGTCCCGGATTCTCACTTCCACTTGTATAAGGCCCATGCTGCAGACCCAGAAACCATTTCTCAGGGCCCTAAGGGTGTTGCAGCTGCCTCTGCCAAGAACCCCCTACCCTCTGAAAGAGAATCAAGAGCATTAGAGAGATGGGGTAAAAAGGTTTATACATCTGCTACTCTTTCTGCCAGGGCTTTAAACTGTCAATTTCACATGATACAGTACCAGGAATTTTTGTTAGATCAGCTGAATAAAAAGCTTTCCTCTCCTGAACCTTTAGACCGTAAGTCCCTTCAGGATTTGGTACACAACTCACAGCAGGTCATTAATCCTTTCTTAAAATGTGGCTGATGCACTGGAGGCTTCATTTAGATCAGCTATGACTGGAGCAGTGATTCGAAGGCATGCCTGGCTAAAAGAGCAATCCTTGCCAGACCATGTTAAGTCTAAACTCCTAGATGCCCCTATGGAGAAACAAAGTTTATTTGGCTCCCCTGCACAGGAGGTTCTAAAGAAAGTGGAAGAAAAAGCAAAATCTGTGCAAACAGTCAAGGATTTTCTGCAGGTCCAACCTCCGAGGTTCAGCAGAAATTGGCCTTCAAAGAATTGGTCCTTTCCAGACATCTCCAGAGCACAGAGAGGCAGAAATAGATGCCCAAGAGGCAGAGGTCAATCGAGGGGTGCCTACAGGGGCCGTCAGTGGCAACCTGACAACCAGAGGAGTGCCGCCACAGCTATGGCTGCAACCACTTCCACAGGACAGACACAATGACTTGGCTCTGATTCCGCCTACCAGGGAACAACTGGAAGCACCCTTGGGCGGAAAATTAGCTTTATTTTCAAAAAACTGGCATTGCATTACAGGAGACAAATGGACTTTGCAAACAATAGACAAAGGCTACAGGTTTCACTTCCACACTTTACCAAAAAAGAGAGGAATGCCAAACCTTCCATCAAGCCAGAAGTCAGAGGCTCTAAAACAAATCATCAACTTACTAAGGATGAGAGCAATAGAAAAGGTACCATCTATGGAACAAGGCCAAGGATTTTACTCCAGACTATTCCTTGTACCAAGAAAAGAAACTCAATGGAGGCCTATTCTCGACTTGTCCGCACTGAACACATATCTCATTGTACCAAAATTCAAGATGCTGACCCTACAGCAACTTCTTCCCATGTTGGGCAAGGAGTCTTAGCTGGTGACTCTAGATCTCAAAGAGGCATACCTGCACGTCCCCATACGACCAGATTGCAGAAGACACCTCAGATTTCTTGCAGGATCAGAGCATTATCAATTCTCAGCATTGCCCTTTGGCTTATCTACTGCGCCCAGAGTATTCACGAAATGCCTGGCATCAGTAATTGCACATTGCAGGCTGCCTAATACAAGCGGACAACAAGACAAAATTAATAAAGGATTTGACCTATGTCATACAACTGCTGCAAGCCTTGGGATACACAGTCAACATACAGAAGTCAAGACTAGTGCCATCCCAAAGGATAACATTTTTGGGTGCAGAATTGGACACAATAACTCAGATGGCTTTTCTCACAGAAGAAAAACAAAAGCAACTTCCAGTTTACTTCATGGCATTGACAAGACAAACTCAGCTTACTGCAAGGAAAGTCCTGCAGGCCCTGGGTTACATGGCATCCTGCATAATCTTGATCCCACATGCCAGACTGCATATGAGAAAATTACAATGGTACCTAAGGAATGTATGGTCTCAACACAGACACAGTCTAGAAACCATGATACCAATCATTCCATGCCTGAAACAAGAATTCCTGTGGTGGGCTCAGGCCTGCCAGACCAACAGAGGGTTGCCTTTCCACAAACCACAACCAAGGCAGACCATCACCACGGACACCTCAGACCTAGGCTGGGGGGCACACATGGAAGACAAGTGTATCCAAGGCCTATGGTCCCAAGACCAGCTGAATCTACGCATAAATCTAAAGGAGATGCTGGCAGTGAAGCATGCAATCGAGGCATTCAAATCATTCCTCCAGCAAGGACACCTGCTGATAAGGACGGACAATACCACAGTCATGTGGTACATCAACAAACAGGGAGGCACACATTCCTACCCTCTATGCCGGATGGCAATGGATCTGTGGAACCTAGGCCTGAATCTCAGCATTCAACTGCATGCCAGATTCGTACCAGGAAAAGAAAATTCACTAGCAGACAGATTAAGCAGAACTACCACGGATGCTCACGAATGGATGCTGCATCCAGACATCTTCAAAACCATAACAAAGACATGGGGAATGCCAGAGATAGACCTGTTCGCTTCCCCACTCAACCACCAACTGAAGAAATTCTGCTCAAGAGATTACCACCCACAAGCCTGGAGGGTGGACTCCCTTTCTTTCAGCTGGAAGGCCCTGACAGTTTATGCCTTTCCACCTCTCCCATTGATGTACAAAGTTCTACTGAAGATCAGGGAGGAACAGCCAAAGGTAATTCTGATAGCTCCAGGCCAAGGCAGCATTGGTACCCGCTACTGAGAAGCATGTCTCGGACGAACTCATGGCCTCTACCTCTATGGCCTTTACTTCTAACAGAACAACTACAAGACCCTGCATCCAAACTTGAAAACACTGCAGCTAACTGCCTGGAAAATTGCATAAAGCAAAACCAACCTGTTTTATCTCAGAGGGTCAAGGACATTATCCTGGAGGCTCGCAGACCCTCCACAAGGAAAACATACTCAGCCAAATGGAAGAGATTCCTCATTTGGAGTGCATCAAAGGGAACAGATGTCACACTGGCAAACCTAGCACACATCCTAGAATACTTAGCAGAACTGTTCCACAATGGCCTGTCCTATTCTTCCATTAAGATTCATGCTTCAGCAATTTCAGCAGAGTACAACATGGATCCTCCTATCTTCTCTCAGCCTCTCCTCAGACAATTTCTAAGAGGGATCAAAAATGTAAAACCTCCAAGGAAACCACCTTTACCGGCATGGGATCTCAATTTTGTGCTGGAAAAATTAACACTTCCCCCTTTTGAACCAGCAGCAACAGCAGACTTACAGTTCTTATCTTGGAAAACTGCCTTCCTTCTAGCAATCACTTCAGCAAGAAGGGTATCCGAGTTACAGGCCTTAATGGCAGTGCAGCCTTTCCTTATCTTTCACCAGGATAGAGTGTCTCTGAGAACCAAGCCTACTTTCATGCCAAAGGTGATATCCAGAGTATCCTTGAACCAAGCTATTCATTTACCTACGTTCTTCCCTAACCCACAGAACAGGGGGGAAAAACTACTGCACACCTTGGATGTACACATACAACTGCGCTACTATCTGGACATAACTAAGACCAACAGAAAAACTGACCAGCTTCTGGTAGCATATGCAACAGGAGTGCAAGGAAAAGCAATTTCCAAACAGACAATTTCAAAATGGATAGGAAATTGCATTCGATTCTGTTACTCTTTTCATGGAAAGACAACTCCTGAAAATATCAGGCCTCACTCTACAAGAGCTACAGCCACCACTACAGCTTTCCTACGAGGAGTGGCTACCAAAGACATTTTAGAAGCTGCTACTTGGAGCTCCGTGCATACATTTGCCAAGCATTACAATCTTCCTTTATACTCCAGATCCCGAGCAGGTTTTGCAACTGCAGTTTTACAAGGGATCTTAACTACACCATCATTATCTTAGTGCCTCCTCCCCCAGTTTGGGTATGGTATTCTACCCATATGTTATGACTACAGATGCATCCTTGAAGGACATAGTACAGTTTTGTACCTACCATAAATGTAGATGTCCGATAGGTATGCATCTGCAGTCAGGATTACCCACCCTCCTTCCCCTCTGTGGTATTCCTAGGGTACTTACCCCTCTCTTAGCTAGCTGGGGGAATCTATTATGGTGTATTTGTTTGTTTGTATGTATATATGTATATGATGCCTTTATACCCCAGGACCTATGACGTCGGGTGAAGTGCGAAATCAGCCGAGGCCAGACCCAGACTTTGGAATCCGGCCGACCGAAGGGCTGCCTGAGGCAGGACAACCCATATGTTATGACTGCAGATGCATACCTATCGGACATCTACATTTATGGTAGGTACAAAACTGTACTTTGCTTTAACTCAGTGTTTAGAATCCAAAGGTTTTCCTTTGGGATTTTAGAAATTATCAGCATTAATCCGGGGGGGGGGTGACTGGAAGTGCTGGCTTACTTAGAGTATTTATGTGACAGCCTAGACTTCGTGCTACTTTTCCTTCAGGTTTAAATGAATATATTTTGATTGCACCAGTACTTAGTATTAGAGATGACAGTTTGTAAATGTATTACTTTGTTTTTACCAGTATGCTTTGTTTACCACAAGATTTGCACATTCAGTGATATTTTGTGTGTTATTGAGGCCTGTGCCTTTAAGAAGAGCTCATTTAATCACCAAGTATCCTGTGTACCTGTTTGTGTCAAATCACTGCCTTTCCAACAGTATATGAAGTGTTGGCTTATCTGCTCTTTTTATTCTGACGAAGTCTCTCTTAAAACGAAAGCACTCGATCATTTTTGTTTATTATTTTAATAACATTTTTTTATTTTTTTAACCAGTGATTGGATCCTCAGTGGCTTTTGTTTGTTTGGATTATTATTTTGCTTAACACAAAGCTGCAGCTTTTAATTGCATGCTTGCCAACTGTCAAGCTTCTCCTATCGATCTTCAGATTCACTGATCTGTATGATGAGAGAGCTGTCTGGAGGGGCTTTCCTCCAGGCTTCTGTGGATATGGTTTTTGCTCTCACTGGTATTCCAGAAATGAGAACTTCTCTGATGCAGCTCTAACTACGCTGTGGTGGCTGACATGGACGCCCATATCACCACAAGGCATTCTGGACCTTTGAACATGATTCCACCCACATGAGATTGAGGGCTGCTATTACCATCTTGGAACTGCTTGACTCACAACCATAGACATAACCATTTTGGTGCCGTGCAGACCTCAGCTTACATGGTGGGAAGTGACAAACTAGAAACCACTTCTCTTCTTCTTCCCTCAAGATGGATAAGCCAACATTATTTGCTCAAACCCACCCTCTACTGCCATGCAGCACCTGAGCTGCTAGTCAAACTCTGGATGTTCTTCATCTCACATTGCTGCAGTCCTTACACTTGGGTAGTCCGCTGTCCTCGGTCGGCCCGAATACCAAAGTATAAGGCTGACGTCGGTCAAGGCGCATTAGACTGACGTCAGGACGTCAGGGTACAAATGCGCATGACCGACATCATATCCTCAGTCTTTTTTGCCGCATGGTCCGATGCAGAAGCAGCGTTGCAAGTGCCGGTTGGCGTTCTGAAATTTTTCAAAGTTGGAGTTTCAGACCGAATCAAAGTTGGCTAAGTACCCCGTTGGGGAAAAGTTTGTTTTTTTCTTGCCTCAGTGGTTTACCGGATGTCAGAAAAAGTGAATAACTGTATTTCTTGTGGGAAACGGATACCGCATAGGGATTATCATACTTTGTGTATACCTTGTTTAGGGCCTGAGCACGACGTTGTTGGGTGTCGCTCTTGTGCTAGATTTAACAAACGCACTATAAAGAGAAGGTTAGATTGTGCCAGGTTAGTCTTTGGGAAGCGGTGCAATTATAAAATGCCGTCGGATGCTCCGACGCCCGCTTCGTCTAAGAAGCGCAAGGACAAAGCAGCAAAGCCTAGGCTAGAAGAACCGTCCGTCCCGGACGCCGGTTCTTTAGAGGGCTCGGTGGAGCCTGTAGCTCTGCCAGAAGTTTCTTTGGAGTCCCAGGGAGAGACTTTGTTGTTGCAAGATGTGGCCTCTCAGGAGGTAGGCCAGGCTGAAGGGGCTTCTCAGGTGGCTGTTCTCCCCTCCCTTCCTAAGGCAGTTAGGCCCTCTCCTTCTGTTTCCAAGGCTTCTCCCAGAGGCAGGCCAGGTTTAGCTTCAGTTGGTGTCACCCCTAGTTCTTCAGGGACTGTGCCCAAGAAGCATATGCTTAAAATGGCAGAAGATTTGATTACTCTAATTAGAGGTTCTATGCCCCCTCCTGATAAGAGACCTAGGGTGGAACCTGAGCTTGGGAGTTTTGAGCAGGATTCTGATGCTTCAGAGTCTTCGGCTGAAGACTTGCAGGAGTATTCTCCTTATTCGGATTCTGATGTAGATGATTCTACTCCTTCTGCTTCTCCTCCTGAGGATTTTTCTTTTTCAGAGACTCTTCATTCCATTAGGGAACATTTTAAGTGGGAAGGTCAGGATTTCTCTGATTCCAGGAAAAGGCTTAGGGAATTTTTGTTTTTACCCCAGCATAGGCCTTTAGCTATACCTCCTGTTCTGGATGTGGTGGAAGATGTTTTTGCAGAGGCTTCTCTTAATCCTGATTCTTTGCCTCCTGCTCCTGTTAAGCCGGATAGGTATTATAGGGTGCCTGAAGCTCATAAGTATCTATTTAAGAGTCCTAGGGCAGACCCAGAAACTGTTAGTCAGGGGCCTAAAGGTGTTAAGGCTTCTGTTGTTAAAAATCCGGTTCCTCCAGATAAAGAGGCGAGGGCTTTGGATAGATGGGGAAAGAAAGTTTATACTTCTTCCACTTTAGCTATGAGAGCTTTAAATTGCCAGTTTCACATGTTGAAGTACCAAAACTATCTCCTTTCTCAATTGAAGTCTAAGGTGGATGCTCTGGCAGAAGGTATTGAGTGTAAAGAGTTACAAGATTTAGTACATGTTTCTGAACAGGTGGGTAAGCATTCCTTGCAATGTGGTTTTGATGCTGTGCAGGCCTCGTCGAGGGTGGCTGCCACTGGTTCTGTTCTTCGCAGGCACGCCTGGCTGAGGGATCAGAATTTAGCTGAGCATGTTAAAACAAGGATTTTAGATGCTCCTTTACAATCTGATGTGTTGTTTGGTTCTCCTGTTGAAGCAGTTTTAAAGAAAATGGAAGACAAGGCTAAGTCTATGCAGACTGTTAAAGATTTTTTGCAGGTTCAGCCTCCGAAGTTTAGTAGAAATTGGCCTACCAAGGGGTGGACATATCCTTCTTATGATTCCCAGTCTAGGGGTAGGTCTAGACGTGGTAGGGGCAGAGCTCAAGGCTCTTTTAGGCCTAGAACAGGGAGTTCACCTGCACAATCTTCGGGTGAGGGCAGGGGTCAGTCCTTTCGTAAACAGACCCAATGACCTACCTTTTCAGCTGCTAGAGCCTTCTCGTCTGGCAGCACCTTTGGGGGGAAGGTTGGCACTTTTCAAAGAAAATTGGAGTTTGATTACCCAAGACAAATGGGTATTGGATATCATACACCACGGTTACAGGTTTTATTTCCATACCTTGCCTCCTTTCAAAGGCATGCCAGACGTTCCTCCTCAACAAAGAATAGAGGTCTCACAAACAAATTTCTCTGTTACTTCAAATAGGGGCCATACAGCCGGTTCCTATTCCAGAAGTGGGCCTAGGATTTTATTCTTGCCTCTTCCTAGTACCAAAGAAAGGGAGCACGTGGAGACCAATTTTGGATTTATCTACCCTCAACACTTATCTGTACATTCCCAAGTTCAAAATGTTGACGCTACAACAACTTTTACCTCTGCTGGGCAAGGATCATTGGATGGTAACTTTAGATCTCAAGGAGGCTTACCTTCATGTTCCTATCAGACTGAGTTGCAGGAAGTACCTGCGTTTTCGGGCTGGGAATTCTCATTATCAGTTCTCTGCATTGCCCTTTGGCTTATCTACTGCCCAGAGTGTTTCACGAAAGTTCTGGCTCCAGTGATAGCTTTCCTTCGGCTAAAAGGAATACAGATCTATCCTTATTTGGACGATTGCCTGATTCTGGCTCCAGGAAAGGACGAGCTTCTTCTTCATTTGGAATACGTGATAGCAGTGCTAAGATGCCTGGGGTATTCTGTGAACGAAATAAAGTCCAGTCTAGTACCCTCGCAGGACATGTGCTTTCTGGGTGTAAGACTGAATACAGCATCCCAGATGGCCTTTTTGACCCCGGACAAACAAAAGAATCTTTCCCTTTACTTTCATCAATTGTCTCATCAGTCCAGGCTGACTGCAAGGACAGTCCTTCAAGCCTTGGGGTTCATGGCATCTTGTATTCTGGTGCTTCCCAATGCCAAACTGCATATGAGGAAGTTACAATGGTATCTCAAAAATGTATGGACTCAGCACTGCCAGGATCTGGACACTGTCATTCAAATAATACCTTGCATTCAAAAGGAATTGTTGTGGTGGGCTCAGGAATGTCACCTAAACAAGGGACTCTCTGTGACCCGGCCAGAGGCGAGTCAGATTCTAACGACAGATGCCTCAGACAAAGCTTGGGGAGCTCATCTGAATGGAAAGTGGATACAAGACAAGTGGCCTGCCAGACTACAACATCTACATATCAACTTGAAGGAGATGTTAGCAGTCCAGTTTGCATTAATGGCTTTCAAGGATTTACTTGTTCCAGGGCAGGTGTTGATTCTAACAGACAACACAACTGTCATGTGGTACATCAACAAGCAAGGGGGAACGCATTCTTATCCTCTATGCAGGCAAGCAATGATTTTGTGGGAGACTGCTCTCAGTTTGCAACTAAATCTTCAGGCAAGGTTTCTGCCGGGAGCACAGAACTCCTTAGCAGATGTGTTAAGCAGGCAAATCATGGATCCCCACGAGTGGAAATTGGATCCTCATGTATTTCTGAAATTGACAGTGTCATGGGGAACTCCAGACATAGATCTGTTCGCTTCTCCACTAAACCACCAGCTGCCAAAGTTTTGCACGAAAAGGTTTCATCACACAGCTTGGAAAGTGGATGCTCTTTCTTTCAGTTGGAAAAATCTTCATGTGTATGCCTTTCCACCTCTGCCTCTCCTCCCAAAGGTACTTCTAAAGGTCAGACAGGACAAGCCAAGGATGATCTTAATAGCTCCAGATTGGCCTCGACAGCACTGGTACCCATTACTGAGAAGTCTGGTAAGGAAGCCTCCATGGCCTTTACCTTTGATTCCACACCTGTTGTCTCAGGAGGACAGTCATTTACTCAATGTCAAGCTTCACTCTCTTCATCTAACAGCCTGGCATATTCTGTTTTGAACCATGGACGGTCTCAACTTCCACAGCAAGTTTTGAATGTGATTTTGGAAGCTAGAAGACCTAGTACAAGGAAAGTGTACGCAGAAAAATGGAAGAGATTTTTATTTTGGAGTGCAGCAAAGGATTTGGATGTTTCTGAGCCTAATTTGAGTGTGGCTCTTCAATATCTTACTGAGTTATTGGACAAAGGTTTGTCTTTCTCTTCCATTAAGATTCATGCTGCAGCAATTTCAGCTCATTATGACTGTGACCCACCATTGTTTTCTCATCCTTTGTTCAAGCAATTTCTTAGAGGGGCAAAGAATAGAAGACCCCCACGTAGAGCTCCTACTCCTGCTTGGGACCTCAATTTTGTGTTGGAGAAACTCACTCTACAACCTTTTGAGCCTGCAGCTACTGCTGAGTTGAAATATTTGTCATGGAAGACTGCCTTTTTGTTGGCCATTACCTCTGCAAGAAGGGTTTCTGAATTGCAGGCCCTTATGGCAGTTGAGCCTTTCTTAATTTTCCATAAGGATAGGGTATCTTTACGTACTAATCCTTCCTTTATGCCTAAAGTGGTTTCTAGTGTGGCTTTAAACCAAACTATTCATTTGCCTACTTTTTATGCAGATCCCCAAAATAAAGGGGAAAAGATTTTGCACACTTTAGATGTACACAGGCAGTTGCGTTATTATTTAAGCAGGACTAAGGAGTTCAGGCAGTCTCAGCAGTTGTTTGTTTCTTTTGCTTTGAGTTCTCAGGGCAAGCCTGTGTCAAAACAAACTATTTCTAAGTGGATTGGGTTTTGTATTGCTTTCTGTTATTCCCATCATGGCAAGGAGATTCCAGCTGGGATTAGGCCTCATTCCACTAGGGCTACTGCCACTTCAACAGCATTTCTAAGGGGGGTGGCAACTAAGGATATTTTGGAGGCAGCTACTTGGAGTTCAGTGCATACTTTCTCTAAGCATTACCACCTTCCTCTTTACTCTAAATCTAGGGCTGGTTTTGCCACTGCTATTTTGCAGGGCATTTTGGCAGCTCCTGCTTCTTTATAGTTTGCCAACCTCCCTTACCTCTGCTTTGGGATTCTACCCAAGTGTAAGGACTGCAGCAATGTGAGATGAAGAACATAGTACAGTTTTGTACCTACCATAAATGTAGATGTTCGAAGATCCACATTGCTGCAGTCCAATACCTCCCTCCTTCCCCTCTGTAGTTTGAGGTGGTTGTGTGGGTTGGGTTGTACATTTGTAAATTTGTATATATTGTACATATATTTAGTGCAAGGGGATTTGGTTGTTTGGCTGTTGTTTTTGGTTTTGGCCTTTCCTTTTTAGGGTCTTCTGACATCTGGGGCAAGAAAAGACTGAGGATATGACGTCGGTCATGCGCATTTGTACCCTGACGTCCTGACGTCAGTCTAATGCGCCTTGACCGACGTCAGCCTTATACTTTGGTATTCGGGCCGACCGAGGACAGCGGACTACCCAAGTGTAAGGACTGCAGCAATGTGGATCTTCGAACATCTACATTTATGGTAGGTACAAAACTGTACTTTTGTCTAGGTTATGGTTGGGCCTTTCTGTCCTGTGTGATGCCACAGAGCCAGAGTTATTTCATAGCTAACCCTAACAGTTTACTAAATAATATTATAAAAAAAGAAAAAAAAATGTACACGTGCATGTAGATTTTTTTCATGCATTATGTGTGTTTAAAACTGTTTAGGAGGGAGAAGGTTGCAACATATCTAGGTGGCCAAGTCAGATGTAATTTTAGTTGTCTTAATCGCTCAGTCCAGTGCATTTCCAAAGGTACGTGCTTTTAAACACCAAAATGTGTTAGTTCACTTGCTTTGCTTATTTTACCACTTTTTCAGTTGGAGTTATTACTTTCATGAATAATATTTTTCAGACAACCAGTAAGAAAAAAGAAAAGGGTGCCACTTGATCTGCGGGTGATAAAGAAACTTGCTGTTACAGAGTCTGAATTTCTGTTTTTATTCTCTTTTAAGTATGGACTTTTCAATTACATAACCCTTGGAGGAGAGGGCAGAGAGAATAGTTTTTCTCCCTAAATATAACATTATTCTCACCAGTTTTTATGTTGTCAGCAAAGTACCTGACTACCACTTTAAATGTAATTTAATTACCGTCATGTAAAAAGAGACTAGAATTTTTTTTCAAGTTGAAATGGTTGGTGTCCTCTACATTTGCACCATCTGATGTACATGTTCAGGAGGCTTAAAGCATATTGTTTTGTAACGTAGTTATTTGTTTCAACTTCTGGCTCGAAGAGGGACCAGCCATCAAATAACTTATGCCCCCTTCCTGTCATCTTTATAGGCTTTCCTTCACTGTTGAGCTTTACTCTCTCAACCTGATAGGAGTCTCTCATCTGTTTCCCCTACTACACACACTAGATTCCCTGTCTATTCTTCTGTCCCTCATCCTCCTTGTTCTTTCTGAACTTCTCTACTACATCCTACTTTAAGTTCACTTCTGTCTTGATCATAACTATCTAAACAAAAGAAAAATAACTACTTCCCACCACACATCTCTTGTGTAGTCAACTGTTCTTGTGTATTCTTGAATATCTCTCTCTATTTTGTTATCCTTTTATGTACCACTACTGTGTAAGCTTGCATATTTTATAATGTATTTGTAACAGTCTTTATTCTGTTTGGGCTTTTCCCCGGGCTTCCACTTAAAATTGCCATGTGCCCATTTGGACTTTCACGGTCAACAATCTTTTTTTTAATAAATAAAAATGAGGTATGTCCCACTTTTTAGTTTGCTTTCAATATCCTTTCATTCTCCACCTCCCCCTTTTTGGAACAAGTCTGAGCCAAGTAATCATCTTTCTTTGTTTGATTTCTTAGATATTGAAGCACAGATCAAGGAACTCCAAGGAAAGAAAGCAGCACTCGAGGAAGGTGAGGGTGTAGGCCTTGATTCTACTGGTTACTATGATCAGGAAATCTATGGAGGAAGTGACAGCAGGTTCGCTGGATACGTGACATCTATTGCAGCAACAGAACAAGAAGATGTAAGTACGAAACTGCTTGAATTTCTTTAAATGGTGCTTGCTTTACTTTTCTTTAGAAATTAAAATTGGCAAAACTTCATAATACAGAGATGGCGTTGGCAAAAATGGCTTATCAGTTTTGGTGCTGTTAAACTTTATAATTGAAAGGATATAAAAGATATAAAA
Source organism: Protopterus annectens (assembly GCF_019279795.1). NCBI lineage: Eukaryota > Metazoa > Chordata > Ceratodontiformes > Protopteridae > Protopterus > Protopterus annectens. The sequence continues at coordinate 216,649,084 of NC_056728.1, forward strand.
GTTAAATGTAATAAGCAGTAAATTGAGTCCCGTATGCGTTTTCATTGTACAGTTGCTGTACTTAAAGGTACATATCCCATGTTTTTCTGTGTTATGTTATTGCATGTGGCACATTGGCGGTGTTGGTAGTTTATCATGAAGTACTGCTAAACGCTATGCTGAAATGTCTGGAGGAGGGATAAATGTATGTGGTGGTTACCATTCCAGAAGGAGCAGGAGTAGGATTGAAGTCTGGTACCGAAAACGTTATGTGGAAGCCAGAAGCCACTTCATGTCTGCATTTAGACTGTTGGGGGCCAGACACTATCTGCAAGTCCTCCTCCTAAGGGCGATAAAATTGCAGGCCTTATGTTGGCATGTCACTAGGCACTGGCTAGTAACTTTCACTTACTGTTGCTGCTGTTGGTAGTAGTTGCCCTTACTTGAATATGTGTATCTGATTAACTGCTTGACTTAAAATAATATGACTTGGTTAGGTGTCTCCTGAAGTACGTGGGCATAGTAGATAAGTTTGATTTATAAGATTTTTTTATGTATGTACTGGTCACACCAGGAGTATGTTCTTCTGTAAATTTATTGATGGCTAGTCTGTTAGATTTACAAATGGGTTCTTGGTGTGATAAGTAAGATTTGCTTAATTGTATAGGTATCAATGTTTGTCTTCTGTCAGTCTGTTCACTGCTGATGGGAATTTGGTTTAGGGGCACATGCATGTATTTACTTAGCTGTTTTGGTAGTCCAGCCCAGGTCTTCTGTTCAACATCATAATTGTATGTGGAAAGGCCGGCAAGTCTGCAGATGGCCCCTTCTGTTCACTGAGCTTTAGAGGTTACTGTAAACATTTTAGAAGCTCCCCGTGCTTTCAGTTTCTTTGAAAGTACATCAAAAAAATCTGGTCTGCATTCCACAACTTTGTGAAATAGTTGTGTGGTGTTTTTACAGGAGACTTGCTATGAGAGCTTTTGAATTATTGTAAGATTGATTTTAAAATTGCATCATAGAATGTCAGGGTGGTAAGTAGATAGCAGCCATGTCGGTTTTCATTACGCTAAGAGAGTTTGAGTAAATGCACATTTTCAGATGTGCATGTTCATTAGCGTATGTCATGCAGAATTTATGCAGCCTTTTAATAAAGTAAAGATGTCATACTTTATATTGGAGCTGTGTTGTACTAATGTCAGAATTTAACCACAAGGTAGCTCATTGAAGGGGTAGGTGTAATGTTAGTACTGCGGTTGTGTAAACTTTACTGCTATATTGTGCAAGTTAGCAATAATTTGATTCAAGAGGAACATTTAGAAGGCCTTGGTTATTTTCCTATACTTAATGAGTAGTACAAGTGCAAACTAACATTTGTTACTGACTTTTAATTTTTTTTTACAAGTGCATGTGGCTAATTATCTTGCCTTTGTACTGCACTTATCTTCTTGATACCATTTTATTGGGTGTAAATTGTCCATGGTTTGAAAAAAAAGGGGGAAATATTCTGATGACTAACAAAATAGTTGTGAATGCAGACTGAATACAGTTTACTTACTGGGACCATTGTAGTTAGAATTCAAAACTTTTTTCCTTGTTGAGTCTTACCCTTTCCACAGAGCAGACTTTATCCACAGAATATTGTATTAGATTGGCCACGCCTTTGTTTCAAGCTGATGCATTTACTTCGTGACAATATTTGGAAATATTGTTTACTTTCAGAATTTCTGTATGGTTATTAGTAACTCTTACATTGACGCTGGTTTGCGTCATGTTTTATACTTTCTGTGATGAATCATTTCTTCATAATATTGCTTAAAGTAGGAACAAATTAGTGGCTGACACTTTGCATGCTATCTCAGTGTTGGTGGATTACTTGATGTTAAAAATGTGGGTTTTTGGCTCCAGTGGGAGTGAGAGAAGCTATGAATGACACTGTATGTTTGGACCTTTGACTCTGCAGTGGAAGAGGAAAAAAAAGGGCTTTCATGCCTTTAGAGATCAGTGAGAGATCTTTCTCCCTCGAGACCTAGACTTCACTTTTGAGGTATTGATGAAAGCATCATCTGAGCTAGCCTCAACAAGCGAACTCTGATGACCTGTTTTGGAAAACCATGTTATTATTTAGAACATCAGTCAGAAGGGTTTCAGAGCTAAAGTCCCTGTCAGTTAAGACCCTGTACTTGACATAACACACAGAGTGATGCTAAAGACCAGTCCCCCTTATGCCGTAAGTGATGACTGAAATACAGTCCAGACCAGTTCATTACCGTGCTTGTGCTATTTTCCAGGTACCAAAAACAAATTCTTGCACTACATGGATGCCCACAGAATGCCAAGATTTGTTTTTATATATTGGCAGAATGTAAAGATTTCAGAAAAGACTGATTATCTTTTTGTCTGCTTTACACCTTGCTGAAAAGGCTTTCAGCAGTCCAGTGTCACCCTTTCTAGATGTGTACTAGATTCTATAAAGTTACGTTTAAAGCAGGCCAAGACCTACCAATAGCTTATTAGACTCTCAAGTGTTGTAACCACTTTGCTTTCATTGCTGAGAAATGTCATAGGTAACCTCAGCACAGCAGCAACATGATTTCATCTGTACACCATTTCTAATGGTGTAGGATAGACTTCTGCCTCCAGAGCATGGGATTCATTTGAGGCTACTGTGGTTAAAAGGATGTTTGCCTATCTGAACTCTTGCATGTATGTTGCTGGGGATTTGGCATTGACTGATGCTGAAGGTGAACCACTTCATAAAGCTCTATCATTATAGTAAGCAACCTTTCCCTGTCTAGTAAAAAGTGCGTCCATTTTCAGTAAAAGGAGCCACCCAACCATCTCCCCTACTGTTGCCTGGGGCATCAGCCAGACTTGGATATCCCTTCTCGGCGTACAGCAGCAGATAGCTGGCTGCCATAGGCTTTTCTGCCTCTCCTGTTCTTTTACTTGCCAGCCTTACCTGAATGACATAGCCTTGTGCTGTCAGAGTATTCTGAGATGAACTGGTGGGTTGGGAGCCAAGCGGTGGCGTAGCAATAAATGGAAGGAGCCTGACACTGGGAGAGTTTCAAATGCTGAGCAGGACATGTGCCTTTGGCATATAATTCTGATTGTTTGGTCTTTTGTGTGTCCGGATATAGTAAGTACACAAATGTTCATTTCAAAGACATGGTTTGTAGGTCAAAGGAAAAAAAAAACAAACATTGTAACAGATGAGGGCCTGCAGTGGAGAAAGCAGTTACTGGAGTTGACTCAAATGTTATGCGAGACTATTCCCATCTCCGTCAGACCCAGTGCTGTTTGCCATCCATTTGTTGGTTCCCACCCGTTGTCTGTCTTTGAGGTGACCCTTAAATGCTCTTCAGTGAGTAAAGAATGTCATATGTTTGACTCTTGCTTGAATGTGGTGATGTCATTGCACCTTGTAGCCAGTAGTAATCCCCAGTATGATTTAAACATGCTATATCCCATGCATATTTCACAGCTCTACAGAAACACTTGCCTCCACTGATAAATGCAAGACTCCATGGGTAGCTGTGGAAACATTTCATGTTGCCTGTTTTTACTTTTATTTATCATTTGGTTACCAGGTAGAGGAACTGGTACAAAGACATTTTTCTTGTACAGTGTGGGCCACTTGGCAAAGACAGTAGCTAACAGTGTAGAGTAGCCAAGTGTACACTTATTGCAGTAAACCATATTACACTTAATGTACTTTATACTCTTTAGTGCAGCATGCTTTTTATGAAATCTTCACTAGCATGCTGTTGCTACATCTAGTGTCTGTTTACACTTCTCTTTTTTGAGTAAACAATTTTGCAAAATATAAAATAGTGTAAAAAAACTGCAAATACAAAATGTAGGCTAACTTTTAACATTTTTATTGTAATAGTTGTATTGCACCTTGTAAGGGGTACTACTGAGTTTGGGGGGAAAAAATCAAGCATAATGCAGTTTATAAGTCTAACATTATTTTATTTATTTTTTTTGTTTCCCTATTGCAAATCCAAGACCTGCAATTAAGTATCCCAAATTATGAAAAGGAAACTGATAAACTACAGGAGAGCAGCAAATATCAAAAGTTGCTTTTTGTAGGGGTGGAAGCAAGCCCTCTTGTACCCCGCAATAAAAGAAAAGGGAGTACTCCGTGACATCTATCTTGGGCACAGTGTATCTAGGTCCTGTTTTTGAGCATTCAGTTTCAGTGTTGAGACTCTTAACTTCCGAATCTCTTGATTCCTTTTAATGTGTGTAAATATATCTGTTTATGGTGAAAAGTAAGTTTTTTCTTTTTTTCTTTTTCATAATGAGCAAAACCAGCTATGAACACAAGTAGGAATATATCGCTTCGTTCACCCAGTTGAAATTTTCTTTCATCATATTTTCTGTCGTGTTTTATCAACTATTAATGCAGTAATATCCTGAAGTGGTTAATCTTGACCAGATGCTCAAACGTTCTGCTTCTGTTAGGATCATTGTATAGGCAACATCCCTTTTCACTGCAGAGCTCTCTCTTGTTAATTCAACTCTCTGAGAGCTTTGTAACTGTTTTATTTCCTTGACAGAACACTGTGCGTCTGGGTCTGTGGGGTATAGGGTACTCCTTTTATATTTGTAGTTAATTTCTATAACTTTATATCCATTTTTTCTTTCTACACACAATTCTGTTTGATGGGGTTAATCTCACTAGTCTAGTGCCCTGTTATCAGGAGTGAGACTAAGTGGTGTTTGTCAGACTAAGGGAATTTGAATAAGGGTATGGGGAACATTCCCCTGCTTTTTTCATCAAGTGCCATGGGATCTTGTACATCACCTGAGCCACCACCAACTCAAACAGATGGGACCTCTGTTTAATGCCTCATCTGAAGTATGGCACACTCTGGGAGTGCAGCACTCCTCCATTGCTGCGCTGCAGTGTCAGTAGTGGAAAATGAATCCAGTGACCTAGTATGGGAATAGAACCCATAGCCTTCTGCACCAAATGTGAGTGTGCTACCTGTTAAGGTACTGTTACTCCTGTGGTGCCTGTAATAGTGAACCATGAGGATTTAGCAGCAAATAATCTGTCTTTGAATAAGCCTTCTGAAAACTGATCTTATGCTTCTATACCTACCCTCCAGTAAATTACCATTTTTTTTCTCGGGTCAGTGTGATGTGTTCTCCACAGCCCTTCTCAGGAGGAGTCTGTATTCCTGAAGGCTTTTGGAGCTGGTCTGTCTACCTCCAGGGTGGCTCTGCCCACTGACAAGCTCATGGATTTGGTCTCTCGATGGGCGTGGAAGGAAGTGGACACTACTGAGCCGATCCCCAAGAGACCAGATAAGATCCTGGCACCACCGGACAGACTTCTGAAGCAAGGAGTATCTGTTTATGCCAGGGTTTTAATGGCAGCCACAAAAAGGGAACTAGCAGAACAGAGTTCCTTTGTCCCCCACCCTAACAGGGAGTCTAGGGCATTCAAACAGTTTCAAGAAGTTTGTACATGCTTCAGCGACCTTTGCTGTTCAGTTGCTGAATTAATTAGCGCGCACCACTAGACTCCAGAGGGATTTGATTAAGGAACTCACCAAATCCCTCTCTTGATCCACATCTGCCAAGGCAGAGAGTACCATTGCCTCACAGTTGGCTACCCTCCAATCCATTTCAAACTTGTCCATGAGACTCGTTTCACATGCAGCTTGAAGGTACCTTTATGGGTGGCGAGTTCAGGCATTTCCATCAGGAGACATGCCTGGATGCGCTTGTGTGATTTTGCAGAGCCCTTAAAGTCTTCTTTCCTCAGTGTTCTATTTGAAGGAAGTTCATGATTTGGCCGTAAAGTAAGACACACTCCAGGTGTGAGCAGGAAGATAAAACTCTTTCTGCTCTGGGAATACGATTTTCGACCCTGCAAAGGACCTTTTCTAGGAACCAATGAGGTGGGGGAAAAATGTGGTTCAGAAAGTCCCAGAGTCCCTTTCAAGGTCCATGTGGAGATGGTTTCCCCAGGGGCAAGGGGGGAATTCTAATGGAAGATGCCCTCCACATGGCAGAGGTGGTCCGCAGAACCAGGGATCTAGAGCTAACCAATCCAACCAGCACTCCCGAAAGGAGGTCTGACTGCCCATCTCTGGAGGCAGTTGGGGGTCATTAGTGAATCTTTTGTAATCTCTGGCCAGGCTCTCTGGTGCATGGATGATCTCCAGAGGTTATATAATACCCTTTTTTTTCCCTACCACCCCCTTTAATAGTAAACAAAATCCCCAATGTTTCATCCAGTCAGAGGGAAGCAGTAGCACTAGAAATAAACAAGCTGCTAGAAAGTCATATAAGAAGTGGCCCCAGATCGGAGAGAGTCTGGAACTTACTCGGGATTCTTTTTAGTGTCAGAAAACGGGACTAGAGACCAATTTTTGATCTTTGCAGTCTGAACAAGTCAGTTCATTACACAGAGTTCTGGATGGTTACAGTTCAGTCCATTCTACCTTTTCTGCATAAGGGACTACTGGATGTGCTTGATAAATCTTCAGGATGTGTACTATCACACAAAAATGAACAGATGATCCAGGAGATATCTACACTTCCAGGTGGGAGCCAGTGATTACCATTTTAGGACTCTGCCCTTTGGTCTCACCACTGCCCCCAGGGTGTTCACTAAGTGTGTGGCAGTAGTAGCAGCTCACTTAAGGCTACAGGGATTTCAAGTGTTTCCATAGATGGTTAAAGGCTCAGAACCACTCCGACAAGGCATTGTCTTATCAAGGCACGAGACTGTGTACTCCAGTTATGCTGTCTCCTGAGAATTACCATTAGTCACAAAAAATCTCAACTCAAACCATCTCAAATATTGGAATTAAATGGAGCCTTTTTAGTAGGTATCTATGACAGACTCTGCCTTAATATAGGATTCAAACCATTCGATTCCAGGTCAAAAAGATAATTCAGAGTTCTTTTCTTTCAGCTCAACTGATCTACAAGCATTGGGATCAATGTCTGCTGTAATCGTTTTGGTACCATTAGCAAGGTACCACATGAGAATCCTTCAGTGGACCCTAGTGACTCCATTGGTTCATTCTTCACCAACCTTTATCCAGCCAAATAAAGATGACCTCGGCCCCAGAACTTGGACAGACGCTCCAAAGGAGGTGGTGTTCCATATTCATAAAGGATGCACACACCTCAAGACTGGTAGCCTGACATAACACATCTGAGATACTTCAGGTGCAGCTAACACTGGGTAAGACAGTGATTCAGGTCGTAGCCTGCTATATGTACCCAACCATGTCCCAAGACAGTCGTTTCACATTCCTAAGCACCCTGGAGAATGTTAGAGTCCAACTTAACACGCTCATACTGGGCAACTTTAACTACTCCTCTGTTAACTGGGAAAACTATTCATGTACCAATACACTTGCCCAGCGTTTCCTGGAATTCATTAATTCCAATGCCCTGGACCAGCTCATTCTTGCCCCCACTAGAGGTAGCAACATCCTTGACCTGGTCATTACTAACATGGGCGATTGTTGCTCTACACCACTGGTCAACTTCTCCCTGGTTAGATCTGATCACCTTGGAAATCCACTCCCCCCCCCCCCCCACACACACACACACAAAGGTAACCACCATGAAAAACTTCTCCAAAACTTAACTTTGGGCTCCTAAAAACAGTGGTGGCTAACTTCACGGCACTCATGCAAATGGAGAATAGTTGCATGACTGCAGAATCATACACCAGTGCACTGTACGAACACATGCACAAATGCATGGCTCTCGCCATACCCAATAGAACCAAGTCACTGTCCTCCAAGGAAAAACTCCCTTATCAGCCTCAACCAAAAAGTTGAGATCCCTCATCAAATCCTCTAAAGCTAGCTATGAAAACAGAATTGCAGCATATAGTAAAGACAACCACAAGGCCTTCTATAGTTATGTAAAGAATCTCCACAGCAATACCCAGATTTGCTCTGAGCTACTGCGCAATGGTACCTCCTGTACCGAGCTAACAGATATTGCCAATATATTGGCCGATAGATTCAGTGCCAACTTTACCCCCCTCTCAGGACCAATCACAACACCAGTAGATTGCCAGGCACCCAGCATTACTGCTGCACAGGTTAAAACAGCACTGTCCATGGCCAAAAATACAGTTTCTGTGGACCCTCACAATATCCTTGGCTGTGTTCTACATGAACTACAAAGTGAACTGGCACCTCACCTGTGTGCCCTGTTCAATCACAGCCTCACCTCAGGCTTTGTCCCTACCGCATGGCGCACTGCTACAGTCATCCCTCTCCACAAAGGAGGAGTGACTACAGACCCTGGGAACTATCGCCCCATTAACCTGATATGGAACGCATCATCATGGACCTAATAAACAAGGATATAGAGAATCTCCAAACTCTGGGTCCCACACAGTTTGGTTTTGTGAAGGGTAGATAATGCCTGCTCAGCTTGGTTGACTTCTTTGAGTCAGTCACCAGAGCTGTGGATGAAGGCAAGGTGTTTCATACAGCCTACCTTGATCTGGCCAAGACTTTCGATACCATTCCCCACTCAGGAATTCTAGAAAAGCTCACTGAGCTAGGCATCAACCCCTATATCACTAGGTGGGTTGCAAACTGGCTGTCAGATCCCACAGTGTGAAAGTAGCTGACTCCAAGTCAGACTGCCGACCAGTCACATGTGGAGTCCCACAGGGTTCGGTCCTGGGTCCTCTCCTGTTTGGTATCTACTTCTTTGAAGTCCAGGCCAACACGAAGGGACTCTAGCTGACAACGTTTGCAGACTATTGCAAGTTGCGAGCTATTATTAACTCCTCAAGTGATGTTGACATCCTACAGAGAGGCCTCACTGAGACCAACGACTGGTGTCAGAACCATGGCCTTAAGCTCCGTGCCAAAAAATGTCATCATCCCCTTTGGGAAAAAACAGGTTCCCATGAATTACTACATTGATGGTAGTCCACTGAACACAGACAGCATTAGAAGATGTCTGGGAACACAGATTGACAGCAGCCTCTCTTGACAGTCACATTGCCACTGTGGTCAGAAAGTCCTATGTGGCACATCTCATTACTAAGGGTTTTGCATCCAGGAAGAAAGAGGTCATTGTCTCCTTCTACTCTTCCCTCATTAGGCCAGTTATAGAGTACAGTGCCCCATTTGGCATGTACCTCACTAGACACCTGCAACAACTGGAGAGGCCGGAAAAGTACCTCAGAGAGGATCCTAGACCTTAAACACTTGTCCTATATGGACACTCAGAAAAAACTTTCAACTATTCTCTGTCTCATATCGCCTACTTAGAGACAATCTCTGTTTACTTACAAAGCCATATCTGACCCAGCTCTGTTAGAAATTCTGCATGTAAAGAAATCCCAATTTCTCCGCGCCACATGCTCCAGAGACCTCAACCTCATTACCACAATCATCAGAACATGCTGGAGGGACAGGTTCATAACCCAGAGACTGCCCATGCTATGGAATAGACTTCCCATACATGTCAAGCAGAGCACCTCACTGGGCCCTCTTCAAGAGAAATCTTGAGTGGATGGGAAATAGAAAATTCATCCCGGGGATCACTCCAGTGGCAGTATTCGACAGATGCACTGGGAACTAAGGTCATGTGGCACGATGCCAGGGTAATCCTATGGGCTAGGCTTGTAAAGGCTCCAGGGCCATTAGCCTCGTACACACCTATGAACCCATGGGCTTGCAAGAATAACCTTCAGTGGCGGATATATTCTGATCAGGTAACTGGTTGTCCTTTTATTCTCCCTAAGCCCAAGGTCATAATGTTTCCCAGATCGGGTGGGGGAGGCATTTTTTGGGAAAGACTGTCAAAGGCACATTGTCCCCTGAAGAGGCCAATACACATCAGTGTTGTTGAAATGAGAGCTGTCCTGCCAGTGGTGCAAACCAATATGTCAATGGTCTGGTACATCAACAAAAAAAGAAAAAACAAATCTTACCCCCCCCCCCCCGCATCGAGAAACTGTGTGTGAGACAGTGGGTAATCTCATCCATTCAGTTTCTGATAGGAACACATATTCTGGGGAAATCCAGCGTGATTGCAAACAAGTTAAGCAGGTCCATTCTGATGCCTCACAAGTGATCCCTCCATGTGAAGGCTGCAGAAAGGATTTTCCACTAGTGGGGATAACCATGCTGCAGTCTCTTTGCATCTCCCCTCAACAAGTGCAGCTGGTTCTTTGCCCTGATCCCCCCTACTGGGAGCGTCACCACGATTGACCCCCGGTCACCTTTACTCCTGTCCCCCATTACCTCTAATCCCCAAATTTCTTCAGAAAGCATCTTGATTGAAGAACCAAGTTCTCCTCATTGCCCCTTTTTGGCTTCTTCAGATTCGGTTTCCCTTTGGCCTCATCTACTTCACTCACCATAGATTCTGGATCCAATTTCAGACTTTTTCTCACCTGATAGACATAACACATCCGGACATTCCGGCCTAAAGTTGACTGCATGGTTTCTCCACTCCCATTTGATTGCTAGACAGCCCAGGCTGTCCTCAACTTCTTTTATCTTCCCACAAAGCTTCCACTAGAAAACTTTACAGTAGTAAATGGAAAGAATTTGTTTTTTGGGTGCAGCAAAAAGACTTTAATCGTTTTTTAGCACCAGTTCCTAAAGTTCTTGAATTTTTAGCTGCAATTTTCAATGAAAGTGCTAACTCTTGTATTGTTAAGCTAGTTACCTGCTATTTCCAGTTTTCATATAAGAGTAAAAATTCATGTTTAGCTTATTACAGACTTTGTAAAGCCTAAGAGGAACTTATCTTAGACTCCCATTAAAAGACCCTACTCCTCCATGGGGTTTTGTTTTGTTTTACAGTCGTTGACACTGTCTCCGTTTGAACCATCAGCTAAGTTGCGAACTAAAATTTTTGTCCTGGAAAATTCTTTTAGTGGCCATGACCTCTGCCAGAAGAGTTTCAGAACTACAGACCCTGTCTTCAAAGTCTCCTTATTTGATTTTTCAAAAGGATAAGGTATCCTTGTAAACCATTCCCTCCTTTCTTCCTGAGGTGGTGTCCAAATCCATCATTAATCATGTTATCAACCTTCCATTTTTTTTTTTTTTTTTTTTTTTTTAACTAAAGGAGAGTATATGTTACACTTTTCGAATTTTCTTAAATTAGTTTTATCTGCATAGAAACAAAAGTTTGAGGAAGTTGCAACAGTTTTGTTACTTTTTTGAAGTCAAAATTAGGAAGAAGAGTCGCTAAAGTGACTCTAGCTAAATGGTTAGTTGTTTGTATTAGCCTTTGTTTATGAAAATTTGAGTTTGTCTTTACCAAAATCATCAAAAACTCATTCCACCAAGTCTGTGGCAACTTCTTTAGCCTTTTTATCTATGTCTTCATTGGATGATGATTATGCAGCTGCAACTTGGGCTAATCCTCATACTTTTATTGCTCATTACAAATTGGATCTGGTCTCTAGGGGGAAGAGGTGCCTTGAGTCAGCAGTGCTCAGGAATTTTCTTCCTTACAGTCCTCCTGGGATATAGGTATCTGGGGGCTCTGTCAAAACAGTTGATGAATGAATGGAAATGACAACATCAGATAAGTTATGTATTCATAATAATGTTCCATCTGTGTTGTCCAGTTTCATTCTTACTCAGCTTTCCTCCCTTCAACTCCCCCCCGTATTTGACTTTTGGAAGGATTGAAAAGATGCTGAAGGAACCAGTGTTCATTTAAGTACCAGATGCTGCTGTTTCATGATATAATGCTTATGTCTGAGGTTTGTTTGGTGCCTGGAGCATTATGGGTAAAGGAGGAGCTTGAGAGTTTCAATGTTCCACGAGCTGAAAAAGCTGCAGAATCTGATCCGAGGATCAGTTCCAAACTCGAAAGTTGAAGAATGAAAATGGGCAACACAGATGGAATGTTATGGTGAGTAGATAACTTTTAAGATATCGTCAGGTGAAGTATGCAAGTTTTCAAACTGTAAACAAATTTGCCCACAGAACCTAAGGTTTCATCTACTTCATTTTGTAGTAACAGATTGGTACAAATATTTTATGGGCAATATTTAGAATAAAAAAATGAGAGGTACAGGAGAATTGATTGAGGACTTTTTATGAGGACTTTTTATAAGCAGAGTTGAAGGGTAATGCAGACATCAGAATGGTGCTGTCTGAGAAGGTAGTGGCACAAGTAAGTGTGTTAGTGATTTAAATGAGGTTATAGGTTGGAAGAAGGTATTGATAAGAGAGAAATGAAGGTAGGGATGCACTTTATGCATATTATTGGGCATACTCAAATGTGAATTGTAAGTGCATGGCTCTTAGATGCAGTTGATGTTTGTAGTTTGCCTGAGAGACTTGAGGATAGTGGAAATGGGTATGACCGAAGCTGAATTGAGTTCTTGCTTCTCCATCTCGTTTGTCTAGCTCATTAACAAGTAGTACACAGAAATAAATGTATGAAAGCAGCCCTATTACTTTTGGACCTGTCTTTGTGACTTCCAGAATGTAAACATTAAACTACTTCAAACTGGAAACCATCTCCTTAAGTGAATTATTTTCCTGTCCACCCCTCACATTCCACAGAGCCATGAAGTCAGAGCAAATGTATAGCTCCTACAGTGGTGGGTTTTGCATGCAGTTTCAGAATTCCTCCACAGTTTGTCACACATGAATATTTGTAGGGCACATTTATACCAGTTGTGCTGGATGACACTGATGTAATGAGAGCAGACCCTTTGTCATCTACCTTACTGTACTTGTACTTGTCAGAAGGTTAATGTATTTGAGTGGCATGATTCATCGGGGTCAAGAACTTCGTCAGAAGTGTTTTGGATTTGACATAAATTTGAAGGTCATGGAGTTCTTCCTAGTGAAGACAGCTGGAGGTTTTCAAGTGGGTGTTTGTATATGTGCTTATCGAAGGGTACATTACGAAGTCCTTCCATATCACTGTCGCAGTATTCTTTACAGAAGGGATTCTTTGCCAAGGGTAGTCCAATGTCTGGCCAGTATTCTAAAGCCTCAGGATTTTATAGATGGTGTACATCATGCCTTTGCTCCCTGCTTAAGGTGTAGGGCATAAAGGTGACATAATACCTCAGAACAACTTTGCTGCCTGTCTGAATGCCATCATTGATCATTGGTCTGAACGCTGCACCTCCTGTTTGGTCAGTGAGCCATGTTTCAGGTTAGTGCCCTGTTGGGTTTTTTTTTTCTTTTTCTCTCCTAATTTTTCTGAGTTTACATGTCATCCAGAAAGAGAAAATGTCAGTGTAGAAGGTAGATTTCCCATAAAGATTGTCATGAACAGTCTCTCTGTTTAGGTGCTTATCACTACTATACACAATGTTCTATCTGCCAGGCGTTTGTCCCTAAGACCCTATGCAGTTGTCTATCCCCTTGTCCGTTTACCTGGAGAACCAAAGTCTTAAGCTGTTGGAGCAGGGTGTTATGGTGGAATCTTCCCATCCCAAAGGTCAAGCTGCCAGCTGTCAAACTCTGGTCTGATTCAGCTGCAGTCCTGCCTCCCCCAGACGTGTCTCTCGAGGCTGGTGAAATCCCAGAGAATTGTCTGGTTGTCCGATTCCTCTGCCTTGTCGGGAGCTGGCATGGATCAGAGTTTTCTCACGTCCTTGGGGGCTCTGCAGATATCCACTCCAGATGTTGCGGGGGAACCTGTGCTTATTTCAGAGGGCATGAGGGGGATACCACAGAAACTTGTTCGTAGACAGACTGATACCAAATAGATTGGTCAAGGACCAAGGCGCAGTAATAGAATCAAAGCCATAATAACAACAACACTAATAACAACAAGAATAACAACAATTTTTTAGGAGCACGCAACAAACAGGGGCCTGGGAAGAAGAAGAACAACAAGAACAGGCACCACTAGTTAGCATTGGCTTTATACATGGTTCTACAAGGAATTTGGAGAATTCTTACCCTACTATTATTTATAACAGGAAAGGTGATTTCAAGATATACAATTTTATGGAGATTACACTTGACAGTGACCTTGTTGAATTGCTTGCTTTCGGGAATACATTTGTCCCGAGCGGGCAAGTCAATTTAGCTAAAATTATTATTGATTTAAAATGCTTTGTCCGTAAATTGAATTTGAAGGTCCTGTTTTGTGATGAAACTAGGACTTCCGATCCTCAGTTAAGGGTGCCTAGTACTTTCAATCCACCTCTCCATGCAGCTCTCCATTTGTTTGAAAATATATGCGAGGCTGACCTTAGATATCAGTTTTCTCAGTCACTAACGAAAAGTGACTCTAGTAAGTTGAATACTACTAAGGAACAATTACTGGCTTTGGACAATCTGTGTCGGTGACCAATTAGATTGATAAAACCTGACAAGGGTGGTGGATTGGTGATTTTTGATAACTCTATGTACAAAGAGAAGATGTTAATGGTCTTGAATTCACCTGCTTACTGCAGAGCCTCACTAAATGAGGTTAATGGAGCATACCGTAGAATTAGGGGCTACTATAGAGACCTTTATTTAGCAGGTAATATTGATGTCAACACTTATAACTTTATTGATATCTCTTCCCATAAATTGCCCGTTATGTTTGGCATCCCAAAGATCCACAAGGATATCTCAAATCCACCTATGAGAGCCCTTGTGGACGGTAGGTCCTCTCTGACTTACCCTTGCTCCAGGTTCATTGATAACATCTTGACAAAATACCTTAAATTCATTATAGTTTTATGTAAGGACTCCTGGTCTTTCTTGGCGAGCATTAACAGTATCCCGTTCGATGACAAGTACAACTTCCTTACAGTAGACATTGTAGATTTATACACGTCTATTCCGCATCAGGAAGCTGTTGAATGGATAGGTTTACTTTTGAGTGAGTTCAACGCCCCAAAAGCTGAAATTGATTTAGTGACTGAGTTATTGGACATTGTCCTTAACACAAACTTTTTCATCTTTGGGGAAGATTATTACATTCAGAAACAAGGGGTAGCCATGGGCTCCCCTTGTGGTGCGAGTGTTGCCAACTTCTTCGTCGCCTTCTGGGAGAAGAAGTTTCTTTTGAATAAACCTGATCTTATGAAACACGTCAAGTTTTACACAAGATTCCTTGACGACATTTTTATTCTGTTTCAAGGGAGTAGTGACGAGGCAGTCCATTTCGTTCATGTTCTCAATGAAACCACTGAGTTTTTAAAATTCACCTTTAAATTTTCTACGACTCAAATTGATTACCTTGATGTGAAATTATCTAAGGACCCTATTAGTCATAGTTTTCTTTCTACTATCTATAAGAAACCTACTTACTGCAACTCCTTCCTCCATTTCTCAAGTTTTCATCCTTTCAAGCAGAAACGGTCCATCGTTAAAGGACAGCTTGTGAGGGCAGGGAGGATGTGCAATACTTTCATTGACTTCCAGGCTGAATGTAACCTTTTAAGGGAGATGTTCCTTAACCGTGGGTATCCTACTTCTTTAATTGATGAGTTGATTCAAGAAGTTAACACGAAAAGAACTGTCGGTTTCTACAAACCTATACTCAACCAAGTTGAGACTAGTATAGTTTTAGCTTTTAATAACATCGATACTCCATCTTCAGGACCGCACTTAAGTTCAAATTTTGACCCTGCTACTATTAGTAGTAAATCACTGTTTGCCTTGAGTTTTGTCACCACCTTTAATGTAAACTCTCAGGCTATTTGTTCAATTATTCGCAAGAATTGGCACTTTATTTCTGATAACACCTTTCTTTTTGAGAAATTAGGTGATAACAAGTGGGTTGTCCTGTCGTCAGGGCAGCCCCGGTCGGCCGGATTCAAAGTCGGGTCGGCGGCTTTCGACTCGCCTCACCCGAACCGTCATCATCTCTGGTGGTGGTCGGCAAAGCATCAGCCGGCGTACATTTTTTCAGTCTTTCTCTTTCTTAAGCCTTGAAGCAGAGCAGTTTATGTTCGCAAGGTCGGTCGGATCAGAGATTACTACTACGAATACTACTTGAAGACTACCTTCTAAAGAGAAGACGTCTGGACTCTTTTCTTGCCTCAAAAAGTTAACAATTGTTTAACCTGTGGGAAACAAACCTCATAAAGAGATTTCACTCTTTTGTCTGCCTTGTTTTAGCCCCAGCCCGGCGCGTAGCAGCTGTTCGGCCTGTGTTTTCTTTCAACGGCCGGCCGGCTTGATGCGATCCGGAGTTTTCGAACTGATTTTTTTTCTGATTTTGCTGTTACGCATTATGCCCGTGATCCCCAACTACCCCCAAAAAAGCGCAAAGATACTCACATGACACTCGCCGGTCCTCTCCACTTGGCGAAACCACAAAAAAACTGACTTAATGAGTGTCACCGGTTTGGCGAAACCGAGAAAACTGATCAAAGTACAGCTGAACCTATTCTTGGGCCCCTGCTGCAACAAAATACAGATCGACCTCAAATTTTACCCCTCACGGTGGTTGACATCAGACACCATCGCCGGATACAGTCTCCCAGCTGCCACGTGCTGGGCCTCTCCCTGCCACCATGTCCATTATGGCCTTAGCCAGGGCTAAAGCAGCCAGACTACTAAAAGACTACCTTAAACCCCCACATCAAACCCCTTCCTGTCTTTCTCCTCCTGCTTTCTTTCTTTGAAGAGATGAATTAATTTAATTAGAGGATCTCAATCTCATACATACCAGGGCCTCTCAGCCCCGAGGAAAGAGACCTAGGGCAGGCCCTGAGCCAGTGTGTCTTCTGATGATCTCTGCTGATGGATCTCAAACTGACCAGCAGCCTGGGCTCCCTTCCCCAATGAAGATTCTGATGCTCTGAGATCCATTCCAGCTCTTCCCCCCACCAGAACATTCTCCTTTGGGAAACTTTGCATGCCATCGAGA
Source organism: Protopterus annectens (assembly GCF_019279795.1). NCBI lineage: Eukaryota > Metazoa > Chordata > Ceratodontiformes > Protopteridae > Protopterus > Protopterus annectens. The sequence continues at coordinate 216,665,893 of NC_056728.1, forward strand.
ACAGTTCCCTAGCATTCAACAGGATTTTTGCAGACTCAAGAAAAAGACAGGACCTTTCTACACCTCCCACAGCACCACAGCTTAGCTGCCACCTCCTGTTCTCTCTGTGGTGGATGATGCTTTCAATGATGTTTGCTTCCTCCAGATTTCTTTCAGCCCCTGCCAAACCAGACAGATTTTGCCAAACCAGAGATACTCATCTTCACATTTACAAGGCCCCACTTGCAAAGACCCAGAAACTATGTCCCGGACCAAAGAACTTTTCTTGGCACTAACAAAACTGAACAAAGTTAACAGCAAGAAAAAAGTTCTGGCAGGCTTCTTGCAGCATCACATATGGCATCTCTCCCATTTGCCAGACTTGCCAGAATACATGAAACTACAGTGGTAATGGTACTAAAAATTTTCCCACACAAGACACAGTCAAGAAACAGAAATCCCATTAATTAAACAGGATGCTTCAAACAGGGTATGGTGCTCTCAAGGCATTAGGCCTACCTCAGAGCCTACCCTTTCGCAGATGTCAACCAAGCAAGACAGACACAACAGGCAGGCCTAGACCCTGGGATGGGGGGGCCCACATGGACAAATGGATGGAGTGACCTGGGATGGACACATCCTTCTAAAATCCTGCTAAAGAAAAACTGGCAATGCAAAGTTCAATAAGGCAGCAATCAAAAGTTCAAACCATTTTCTTGATAGGGCCAGTTGATGATACAGACAGACATGGGTACAGTCATACAAAACAGGAGACACTCATTTGCACACCCATTTCACCCTGTGATCCTGGGACCTTGGGCTGTGGACCAGTTACAAACTTTACAACGATCTCCAGATACAATACTCTAGCAGACATATAAAGAGCTACCACTCATAGCAAATTAAGCAGAACCACACCCGGCGCACTTTCAAGGCTGCACCAGGACATCTTCAAGACCATCTCAAAGAAATAGGGAATGCCACAGACTAGACCTATTAAGCAAATTCTGCACAAACGCAGCTCAAAATTCTGCATGGAAACATTCCACACCTCCTCATGGAGAAGTGCACTCACTCTCCTTCAACTGGACCCTCTAACTTTGACACAATTCCCACTTAAATCTTCAAGGAACAGGGTACTACAATATCAAGGATAGCTGTCCAGATAATGCCTGATAGCTTGTAACTGGCCAAGAAGAGCATGTCTCGGTACCCACTACTGAAGAGACCGTCTAGGACTGTGAAATACCTCTGACCTCTGATGCCTTTGTTAACTCCAACTACTGCATGTCACAGCATCCTGCAAGCCACATACCAGACTAGCGCTGCAACTGACTGCATGGAACATCACAAGACAGCAGCTAATCCAAAGAAAGTGGAAGAGATGTCAAATATAGAAACATAGATATGCCTAACATTGGCTGTAATCTGTGATATTCTTCATTCAGGCCTGTCCTATTCCTCCATCAGATACATGCATCAGCTATTCCAGCAGAATACAGCACCCATCCACATTTTTTTCGCACCCCTTTGCTCGAGCCCAGTTCCTCCAGGGAATCAAAAATGTAAAAGGAAACCACCATACACCATTAGGGTTTAAACTTTTAAAACTTTGTGCTAGAAAAGTTGACACACTCACCCTTTGAACCAGCAGCAGCAGACCTACAGCTAAAACTTGTGGAAAACTGCTTTCCCTGCACAGTGCTGGGGTTTCAGAACTACAGAGAACTACAGCAGGCCAGCAGGCTAAGCAGCCTTCCTAATCTTAACTTGAGATGAGGGCCCATGAGGACTAATCCTACAGGTATGCCGGGTTGATCCAGAGTGGTGTTACGAAAGGCACCAACCCACCCTACCTTCTCCCCCAACCCAAAACACAGGGGAAGATACACATGCACGGATGTACATGAACCCAGCTCTGCTACTACTTGGACACAAAAATATACAGAAAGACAAATAAACTTTTGTAGCCTATGCAACAGGAAAGGGGAAAAATATTTCAAACAGACACAATCAAAAATCTCAAATGGACAATCGCGATATGGATACTCCTTCCATGGAAAACAATTCCACAGAACATAGAACCTCATTCTACAGGGCAGCAGCCATACCACAACCTTCTTCCGAGGTGGCAGCCAAAGAGACATTATTGGTATGGCTACTTGGACCTCCCGATACATTTGCCAAAGCATTATAATTTGCCTCTATGTATTGATCGAGCAGCAGGGTTTTCCACTGTACTTGCTTTGATCCTCCTGTGCACATAGTCTACCTTTATCCCTCCCTCCCCTAGTTGGCTATGGTAGTCTACTACCTATGACTGCAGACTTATCCATGAAGGGACTATAGTACATGTTTGTACCTGTACAGTTTGTAGATGTCGAACTGGATACTTATCTACGATTATGATCTGATCCTCCTTCCCTCTGTGGTATTCTCCTATGTACTTGTTCTAATAGCTAGCCTGTGGGGGGTCTTTATGGTGTAGCGTTTGTATGGGTGTACATTGTTGCTTATTGTTATGTTTACCTCTATCTATTTGGAAACATTGGCATCTATCAAATTTAAAGCCTGCAAGAGGGCTGCACTGGCAAAGCCGGCAAAACACTAGAGAGAAAATGCAAATTGACTGATGCTTTTATACGAGTATAACAGAGCTGATGGCGTGAACCAGCAGATGCTAGAGTCGAAGCGGTTTCCCAGCGGTTGGAATCCGGCCGAGCTGTACTTTCAACCTTGTGTTGTGTATAAAAGGGGACGTAATTTGAAAGAATTACTCCAAAGGAACTTGTCCCAAATTCCATTTAGCAGACAGAAAGGTATGTCTGCTTGTGGTTTATGTAACTGGTGTAAGGTGGTTAAGCCGGGTAATTCTTTCACAGTCAGAAATAGGAAATACCAGATTTACCATAAGTTAAACTGTGAGTCTAAATCCATCATTTATGTAGCATTATGTAATTGTTGTCCAGCTTTCTATATAGGGAAGACGGACCGTAAGACTCGTGAACGTTTTTTACCAGCATGTTTATGCAATCAAAGAATTTAAATGACAACGCATTAGCTAAACATATCAGTATTAATCCTGGACACAGTTTTTTATTTATGGGCATAGATCAAGTCCCTATTTGGATTAGGGGGGGGTCCTCTCTCTTTGATTTTAGAGAACCGGTAACTTGAGTGGCAGTTAAAGCTAGATGCCTTCAAGTTCCCTGGATTGAATGAAAATTGCAACATCTCAGCAGTTTTAAAGCTTAGGAGTTACTTCAGATAGATATGTTTGCATTTGTGGTATGTTTTGTACTTTTTTACTTTATTGTATTCATTCTTAAAAATGGTCAGTTTTTACTTGAAGGTTTTTTGTTTTTATTACATTGAGGCATCAACATAGGTTTGTGGCACTAAATTTTATGTATTGTTTATTGATTTTAATTTTTTAAGTATTTTGCATTTTAGAATTTACAACACCTTTACTACTTGTGCGGGGAGGTGACGTGTACTTGTGTCACTTCCTGTGTTTATAAAGGTGTGCTTCTTTGCACTTGTATCTGTATCTCTGATGAAGCTGCATTTTTAATAGTGGCGAAAACGCTGTTATTTTATTTAATAAATTTGCGTTAAGAAAGGATTCTGGTTTTGACTTTTGGACTCAAGGTTACCTGTCAGATACTTGTTCAGGAGGAGATTTCTGCTACGTTGTTTGAGTGTAGGCAAGGGTCTGAACCTCCTAGGGTAGTAAGGCAGATGTTCTTGAAAGAAAAAACAAACAAAACAAGCATGTTTCCCATGCTGCTAAAGATGCCCATTATGAGTGGCAGGATTTTACCCAGGGGTTGTTTAATGCATTGATGGCCTTAAAGCCTCCCAAATGATTTTATGTGCCTGCTCCCCCTTTTGTCACCTACCCTGCTGAAGAGGCCCAGAGAGCAGAACTCGTGTGAAGATTAGGATTCTGGGGAAGAATTTTTGGCATATTCCTGTCATATCTCTTCTCACTTGGAAGAAGTCTTCTTTGGGGATAGTGTTTATCATGTGATGGAATATTTTAAATGGGACTGTTTTCAGGTTTCTGGCATTCAAAATTGGTATTATAAGTTCCTCCATATGGAGTCCTCTAAGCTCTCAGCTGTATTGCCAGTCTTGCTGCCCTTCTAGATACCTTTTCAGCAGCATCTGTGGCCCCATATTCTCAACTTCAGCTCCTAAACAGAACACTCATCTGGCACCTTGTAAAACCTTAAGTGCTCATTCAAGCTTCTTCCCCCTTGGTCTTGAATCAGCACCTCCAGTATACTGCTGGTCTCTTACTAAGCCTGGGGTTTACATTAAACTTTAAGAAATCAGTCTTGGTTCCTTCTCAGGATCATGTTTCTCAGTTCCAGGATCCATACTATTCCCATGCTGGCATCCCTGCCACTTTCCAAGGCTCTTTTTCTGATCACTTTTTTAACCCCTTCTTCCTCTGCCTTCCATTACACCCAGGGAATTTCTCTGGATTCTGGGATTCATGGCTTCCACCATTTCCATGCTACCTCTAGCCAAACTTCATATGAGAAAGGTACAGTGGTTCTTTAAGTTAGTATGGCTCCAACAGTGTCGTCCACTAGATTTTCTAGTCCCTTTTCTTCCATGACACAAACTCAAGCTTCAGTGGTGGATTCATCAGCTTTCTGTCAACCCAGGATTTCCTTTTTGGCCCCCAGCATCCTCTCTGGGAACTTTTCTCAGATGCCTCACAATGGCTGGGGGGCCTTCTTCAGTTCCCTCAAGATCCAGAGTCTCTGGCTTCATCAGAGATCAGACCACATCAACATAAAGGAGATGAAAGTTCTTTTTGCCTTTCATGCATGTCGCTCTTTATTCCAGGACCTCTCAAAATCTTGACCGACAATATCACAGTGACGTGGTATATCAACAAGCAAGGGGAGACATGGGCCCACCTTCTTTGTGGACTGGCTCTTCAGATGTATGATGTAGCTGTCCAGCATCAGGTAACTCTTCAGGTTGTGTACATTCCTTCAGAGCAAAATATAGTGGCAGACTCTGAGCAAGTCTGGTACACAGGCTCACAAATGGATTCTTCACAGATGTGTTTCATTACCCGTTGGTGGGGTACTCCATGGGTAGGTTTTTTTTTGCGTCCTCTTTGAACAGAGAACTTCCTCTCTTTTTTGCACCAAAGTCCTGAGTCCTCTGGTTTAGAAGGTGGATGCGTGGTGTTTCTCTACACCTTCTCTTTCCTTTTTCTCTGATTCCAGTGGTCCTGCTCAAGATAGAAAAGGTCTCCCCCCAAATCATGTTGGTGACATTCTTTTGATCCAGACAGCATTGTTTCCCCTTCATCTAACCAGGAGCAATCGGTAAAAGTTATCCCACAGGTGGATCTATCACACAAGGCAAGGGATCTCTGATCCATCCTCACTTATCCACTCTTCAACTGACAATTGTGTGCGTGAGAGGGTTTTGATCCCTTTTAGGCACCTTTTTTTCTGCAGACGTGCTTAGGGTTCTGTAGGAGGCTAGAAACCCACTGCCAGGAATCGTGTCCAAATGGAAGAGATTTTCTATCTAGTGCCTTGCTATTAACCAGGCCCCATTTTCTGTGGGGATCCCTCTGATTTTCTATTACTTGTGTGAATTGCTGCATGCTGGGTTAACATTCTTCTGTTAAAGCTCACCTCTATTATTTCTGCTTGTCTGCCATTGGCTCCTCCTCTTGCCTCTAGGTTTGAGTTCAAACAATTTCTTAAAGGCTTTCTTCATATCATGCCTCCCAGGAAGCATATTCACTTTTCTATGAGAAGAATTGACTCTGGCTCCTTTTGAGCCTGCAACATTGTAAATGGAGGACTGTTCTTATTTTGGCCCTCAGGTAAGAGTCTAAACTCCATGCCCTTATGGCTCTTCTCCTTTTATGTTTGTTCATGGGGGCAGGATGTCTCTTCCTACTAATCCTCCTTTTTATGCCCAAGGTGGTTAACAAATTGTTTCTTAATCTGTTAATTTGCCCTACCTTATTCCTTCTCCACAGTGCTAGCGAAAAGGTTCTTCACATATTGGATTTGCATAGATAGTTCAGATATAATTTGGAAAATACTATGGCTGTGCAGAATTTGAGTAACTTTTTATTTCTTTTTATCCCAGATCCCTGGGTTTGGCTCTTTCTAAGCAAACCATATCCTCCTGGATCTCTAAGGGCAATTTTTTTTGTTACTCCTTTCATGGGAAATGTCTTTCTGCCTCTAAAAAGGTTCATTCTACTATTCCTTCGTCAGGTGCTTTTTTTCAAAGGATTGAATACCAGTCTTATCCTTGAGGCTGCTACTTGGACCTCTCCATACTTTCACTAAGCATTACAAATTGGATGTTTCCAGAGCAAGAGCTGGCTTTGCCATAGCTGTCCTGCATGGGTGTCTTGAGTGTTGCTGTTTGCCTTCTTTCCCCCAAGTTTCCTCTTGAGCTTTTGTAGTGTCTCTTTTGTAAAGAGTACTGCAACAGCGATATGAAAAGACATAGTACAGTTGTGTAAAATTTACCGTTAACTGTAGATATCCTCTTCACTGTTGCAGTATTCTCTCCCTCCCATCTCCCCCTTTTGCTATGCTCTTTTTCTTCTTTCTTACTGGCCTAGAATTTCTTAACTTTTTCTCCTCTTGGATGTGTTCCTGTTACTGCCTAGGACTGTTGCCTACTGGGGCTTTTCAGTTCTGAGGTATGTACGGCCATACTTCACCTTTATGCCCTATGCCTTGAGTGGGGAGCATACATGTGACTGGCAACGTCTGTAAAATCCTAAGGACTTTGGTATACTGGCCAGATGCTAGGCTACCCTTGGCAGGGATTCTCTTTTGTAAAGAATCCTGCAACAGTGAAGAGAAGGGGATCTTCTATTATGGTAAGATTTTACACAACTGTACTTCCTAGAGTGGACCAGATGAGGGATGAGTAGAGGGGAATGATCTCTCTTAATTGAGGGGAGAGGCCCTTGGTAATCAGTTTAGTGTGGTAGAAGGCTGTCTTTATGATAGAGGATCTATGGTGGTTAAAGGAGAGCCCATTCTGTATACAGAAAAGAGTGTTTAAATCTCTAATGACGGTGCCTGCTTTGAGGAGGGTGTCCTATATAATGTAGATGTGCAAGAGTTCTTTTCTTCTGATCTGTACAGTGCTGCATTAATTTGACTTTCATATGTAGACTGGGATCTTAATGCCATGAGTTTTTAATCCATTGTGTCTTCAGGGAGTTGACAATGCCTCTGAGTTTGCATATTTGGTGATCTTGGTTGGCTGGAGGCCTTAAGTGCCGGTTATAACAGAAGTAGATGGCAAATAGAAGTGGATCCAAAATGAAGCCCTGGGGCACATGATTAGTGACTAGTCTTTTGTAAAGTAATGTGCCATTAAGTCTTAATACTGTTATTGAGTTGGATGTCAATCCATTGAGTTTCATTAGGGATTTATATCAAGTTTGACCAGTTTCTTAGTGGTGCCATAGAGGTATATGGTATCAGTAGTCTTAAATTGAAGTAAGCTGTTGCACATAGTATTGCTCTCATCTATTTTTTGACTCGTTCAAGAAAATTGACTACGTTTAATAGACATGCTGTACGTTTAAGGTTCATCGTGGATCTCAAACTTGGATATAAGGATGTGTTCCATCAGCTTGCAGTGATAATGATGAGACTGATAGGTCTGTAGTAACCAGGATCTGTGTTGGGGCCTCCTTTTTGAGACACAACTACTACAGCTATTCTTGACTTCTGGCACATGCTCTGTGGAGAGGCTATATTTGAATATTCTGAGAAGTTGTTCTAATAGTGTTTCTTACCACTAGAAAACCTTTATATGTTATCTGGACCCAAGTGCTGATGCTTTTGCAGTTGGATCTCCTATTTAGTTTCCTGTTCAGTGACATTCGGAGGTTGTGGGTGGTATTGACTGTATACTTAATGTTAAGAAGTTCGGTGGTGATGGGGGAGTTAGAGATAATCTTCAGTGATGGTCAGCTGTGTTCTTGGGGGTTTGAGTGGGTGATGCTATTAGAAATGAGTACGATACAATGCTGGATATTTGAGGTTCTTTACAAAACTAAAGAATGTCGTGTGGTTATCCTTTGACACAGCAACTTTTAGTTCCAGCTTCATTCTGTTGGATTTTGATGCTGCTTCAAACGCTCCCTGCTGATTGTAACACATGATTTGTTTTATTCCTTTGGGTTAGGAGTTTTTTTTCTTGCATTGTGAAGATTATAGTTGAGCTCCCCTAGAGGCTTTGTTTGTAAACTTGATTTATTTGCAGTTAGTAGAACATGAACCCCTCTGCAGGAGTTGAGATGGAAGTGTAAACTTTGGGTTCATTTGTATATGTTAGGCTAAAGGCCACTGGGGCCTTTGTAAACCAAGATGTGTCTGCATGTCGTGTGAGTTAATTAGGAAGGCGGTATGTTAAGAAATTTCCAGAGGTTATGTGGTTGTGTAAATTTTTGCATTGCTGTCTGCCTCTGTCAAACAGTCGGAGACAGGAGGGCCAGACCTGGAGTGAAATTCTGATTGCCAATCCATTGGCCAAGGTTATGGTTAAGTACGGTTAGGGACGGACTCTGCTTTAGATGGATGGGGAGCCTCTTCCAGAGTGTGAGGATCCTCTTGAGATGCAGCTGTCTCGCCAGCATGTCTTATTTATGTTGTAAGCAAAATTTAAATCCTTTGATGTAGTTCTGATGCTGTTACTTTTGCACATGTGCAGTATGTACATCAGAGCTGGATCCGAGGATGCCTTGAATGCCAGGCATAGATTTCCTGTCAGTAAACTGTAGGAGACGGAATATAAAGAAAAGTCTTTAAGGCGATTTTTATAGGGCAGTGTATTTATACTCTGGGTTCTCCGGGTAAGGAATCTTGAAGGGTGTTCCAACTGTTGCATATATTTTCAGGTACATGCAGAAGGGGGCATTGTTCTCAGTGATAGGTCTGATAAGGGCTCAATAAAGTGCCACTTTGACTTCCTTGGACCTGGATGCCATGCCCTTGCTTAGCTGGGCAACATAAAAAA